>NW_026843700.1:0-164385 GCF_030254825.1 Meriones unguiculatus
ATTGAGACAAGAATCAACAGTGCATAGGAGAACTTGATGAGGGATCAAAACAAGGAATAAAATAAAACACTCAATTCCAAAAAGGACAAATCCTAAGACTAAATTCAGATTCTGGAGGAGGAGAAGGACAAATAGAAATGTTGTAAATTAAAACCACTAAGCCTCCAATCATACCACAAGGCTCTGTGTTTCTAGCAGAATGAAGTAGGCAACAGAATACAGACAAGTAGAATATGACTTTCAGAACACTGCATTAAAGTATCAGTGAGAAATAAAAAGCCATAACTGTGACCACAGTGTCCAAACTCTGAGACACTTTAAGGAAACTAAAGCCAAAGCATGTGGAACAGAAGAGGCTCAGATTTGTGCTAAGGACATAGGGATACTCAAGATCATTTTAATTGAAAAACTTCAAATCTTTGGAAAGAAACATTCACACAAAAGACAATTAGATGCTCAAATAAAGGTGAGCAGAGTGGAAAATTTCCTGGACATATTAGAGGCAATGTGTTAAAAAATATATAAACCAGAGCATGGAATTCCACTATGCAGCAGACACAAAAGGTGGTGTTTTCTCTCTCTGATTTCTTCCCCACTGGACATATAAGGAAGATGTGTAATGAAGGAGGAGAGGTTGAAACTGTCTTTTACATATCTCTGTATCTACCTCAATATTCTCAAAGAAATTACATGTGCACAGAAGAGCAGGTACTATCTTGTAGCCAGAACACCCATACCACATTCAAACAAGTACTCACAGAAAAAATTCCCATAGTGGCCTTGGTTCACTGTTAAAAATATTCATGGATTTGAAGGGTGCTTCTATTGTGATGTAAATGGGGGTGAATGCACCTAGGATTATATCTGCCTTCATGTAGGTGTTGGGCTGCTTCCAGTTCTCAAAACAGTTGTGGTGTGTCACCTCCATTGATGTAAATGAAGATCGCAAGAGTAGGAAGAGACAAAGCAAAGGAAAAGACATGTCAGGTTCTTCACTACCCAGAGACAATGACCTGCATCTTGATTGATCCAAGGAGATTATTGGCTTAGGGCATGCAGCAGGCTCAGACCTCGAATTTGTCAGAGAAGACTTTGAATGCTACAGCTGCTTCCTACTGTTGCTTCAGGTTCTCAGTCTGGACATACCCAATTGTTCTCATGACAGGCCATCACACACTATGCAGCAAAGTCCAGAGAGCTGAGGGTCACAGTGTTGAGATATTTCTATAACTGTAACCAGAATCACTCTGAATTTCCTGGTTTTTCATTGTTCTATTTTCCTCTCATCCCTGTGCCCTGAGGATCCCATAACCCTGGGGCTTTGCACCTGCATCCTCAAAGTGGGTGAAAAACATGTTTGGTTCTCTCTTTCTTCCCCAACCTGTATGATTTCATCATGGTCCACAGTGACTTTGGAGAGCCCCACAGTCGGAAACAGAATTGTAGGTCATCAAAAAACAACTTTTCTTTTTGTTTGGATTGCTGTTGTGAAAAGTAGATTGGAGAGGTAATTTTAAATATAGCTATATTCATTTTCAGGAGGTCCCATTTATTGATTGTTGATCTTAGAGCCTGCGATGTTGACGTTCTTTTCAGGAAGTTGTCTCCTGCGCCAATGAGTTCTACGCTCTTCCCCACTTTTTCTTTTAAGGGATTTAGTGTCTAGATTTATGCTGAGTTATTTGATCCCCTTGGACTTTAGTTTAGTGCACGGTCATAAATGTGGATCTATTTGCATTTTTCTACATGTAGATATCCAGTTAGACCAGCACCATTTGTTGAAGATGCTGTCCATTTCCATTTCCCGGTTTTGGTTTGTTTGTCAAAAATCAAATATCCATAGGTGTGTGGGTTTATTTCTGGATAGTCTATGCAATTTCATTGATCCCCCTCTCTTTTTCTATGCCAATATTAGGCAGTTTTTATTAATATTGCTCTGTAGAACAGCTTGACATCAGGGATGGAGAGACCTCCAGACAATCTGTTGTAGTACAGGAACATTTTGGCAATTCTGTTTTTTTTTTTTTTTCCATATGAAGTGGAGAATTTTTCTTTCAATATCTGTAAAGAATTGTGTTGATATTTTGTAGAAATTGTATTGAATCTGTAGATTGCTTTTGGCAGGATGGCCATTTTTACTATGTTAATCCTACTGATCCATGAGCATGGGAGATCTTTCAATCTTTTGATATCACCTTCAATTTCTTTCTTTAGAGATGATTTTTTTTTTTCCAAACAGGTCTTTAACTTGCTTGGTTAAAGTCACACCAAGGTACTTTATGTTATTAGTGGCTATTGTGATAGGTGTTGTTTTCCTAATTTCTTTCTCAGCCATTTTCTCTTTCTTATACAAGAGGGCTTCTGCTTCTGTAAAGCAGATGACACTGTTGTCAGAACAAAACTACAGCCTGTAGACTGGGAAAGGTTCTTCCTCAACCCTGTATCTGACAGAGGGCTAATATCCAGAATAAATAAAGAACTCAAGAAGTTAAACAGCAACAAATCAAGTAATCCAATTAAAAATGGGGTACAAAGCTAAACAAAGCATTCTCAATAGAGAAATATAGAAGGCAGAGAAACACTTAAAGAAATGCTCAGTGTCCTTAGTCATTAGGGAAATGCAAATCAAAACTACCCTGAGATTTCACCTAACACCCATCAGAATGGTTAAGATAAAAAAACTCAAGTGACAATACATGATGGAGAGGATGTGATGAAAGGGGAACCCTCCTGCATTGCTGGTGGGAATGTAAACTTGTATGACCACTTTGGAAATCAATCTGGTGATTTCTCAGACAATTGGGAATATTCCTTCCTCAAGATCCAGCTATACCACTCCTAGGCATATATCCAAAATATGCTCAAGTACACAGCATGGAAATTTGCTAAACCATGTTCATAGCAGCTTTATTAGTAATATCCAGAACCTGGAAACAACCCAGATGTCACTCAATAAAGGAGTGAATACAGAAATTGTGGTACTTTTACATAATGGAATACTACTTAGCAATTAAAACAAGGAAATCATGAAATTTGCAGGCAAATGCTGGCATCTAGAAAAGATCATCCTGAGCAGAAGGATCCTGCATCCCAGAAGCAGAAAGACACACAAGGTATATACTTACTTATAAGTGGATGTTACACATATAATATAGGATATACATGCTGAAATTTGTACACCTAAAGAAGCTAAGCAAGAAGGAGGTCCCTGGTTAAGATGATCAATATTCACTCAGAAAGACAAACAGGATGGAAACTAGAAGGAGAAATCATAAAACATGATAGGAACTTCCCACAGAGGGTCTTTGGAAGACTCTATCCATCAGTGTATTAACGAAGATGCTGAGACTCATAACCAACCTTTGGGCAGAGTGTAGAAAAAGGGGAGATAGTAAGACCTGGAAAGAAAAGGAGCTCCACAAGGAGAGCAACAGAACCAAAATATCTGGGCTCAGGGGTCTTTTCTGTGACTGATAATCCAACCAAGGACCATTCATAAATATAACCTAGAACCTCTACCCAGATGTCGCCCATGGGATCTCAGTATCCAAGTGGGTTCCCTTGAAAGTAGAACAAGTACTGTCTCTGACAAGAAATCAGTTGTTGGGTCTTTCATCACATCCCCTTATGGAGAAGCAGCCTTGCCAGGCCATAGAGGGAGACAATGCATCCATTTCTGATGAGACCTGATAAGCTAAGGTCAGATGGAAAGGGAGAAGGGCCACTCCTATCTGTGGAATTGGAGAGTGCCATGAGAGATGAGGGAAGGAGGGTGGGATTGTGAGGGAAATATGGAAAGGGCTACAGCTGGGATTCAAAGTGAATAAAGTGTAAATAATATAAAAAATAGAAATTTAATAAAAACTCTGTATTCCACAAAGCTGCACTTAAATATTTCAAGATGGGCAACTGGTGGTATCAGACTCTTCTGTCTGCCATTCAGAATCACATTATCCTTGTATCTATCTTGTCTCCCATATCTGTTCTCTTCTTTCTACACCAATAATTATAAAGTTGTAAAAAAATAGTAAAGATATTACAGTTCAGTACACATGATTATTACCTATGTCACCCTTTCATAGTACAAAGATTATCAAGTCTTAACCTCACAATTTGTGCTCTGCTATTAGCACACTATCATACCAGCTACTCCACAATTACATTTTGTAATAAATCCAATGTTGAGTTCTGAAACACCAAAACAATTACCAGAAGTCAAAAAGTCCAGGAAAACATGATCTTTATTTGAATTAGGCACCAAAAACTGTCCAGTCATGGACAAAAGCACAGATTTAGGTACTGATTGATTCTCTGAACATTTCTCAGAGTAAATATTTAAGAAAAGGACAAAATCCTATTGCATTCAGTCTGTGACTGATCAATCAGGGCCTCAAAACAGACTTTGGAGCTGAAATGCGAAGCTAAAATAAAATTGTACAGTATTTTTATAGGATGGAAATACAAAAAAAAAAAAGGTAATAGGGTGGGCCATAGCATTTTGCAGTCAAATTTTGGCACAGAGCTTTGAGCAAGTAAGGAAACATTGTTGAGTGAGCCTTAAACAGGATATATCGTTCCTGGGTCCGTGACTCAACTTTTGCAGTCAAATCCCCTCCTGGACTACTGGCCCAAAATTCAGAATTCTACAGAAACCGAAGAGGGAAAGAGATCCTCATAATCAATTTAAGTCATGACATGCAACACATTTACAACGTGTGTGCCTCAGATTAGGTGATCATCAACTTCCCTCTTTACATTCTTTACTTGTTAACAGACAAACATGAAGCACCTGAAGAAGAAGTTTATGAGTTTGTTTCTGTGGCCTGGATAACATGAACTCAGTTTTGACCCTACCAGCAAGAAGGAAGGTTTTCCTTAGATGGCTTGACTCTGGCAACTGTCTCCTAACAACTAAAAAGAATAATACTTTACCTCTATACATTTTATGCTTTTCTTTAATACTGTTTATCATAAATATGCTTGTTATAATTTCATGGTACTATTATGCATTACTGTTACTACAATATATAGAAATATATAGAGAGAAATATATAGAGAGAGCATAATACAAACAAAATTTTTAAATGTTATATATGTAAAAACAGTTTATGAAAAAGTGGACATCAATTTTTAGAAGACCAAAAACTGTGGTCTTTGAAGAGAGGAAAGTGAAAGAAAAAGGATTTATTTATAATTTAATATAGAATTAATATATAAATAAATAAAAGAGCCATACTCAGGAGATCCTCAAATGACAGGAAAGTCACTGACATGGGCAGGCAGTGGTTTCTCTCAGGGTTTGAGTACTCTTGACTTGGGCCAGATTTAGGGTTAGGGTTAGGGTTGGTTAGGGTTAGGGTTAGGTTTGACACACTCCTGCTGATCTCTGAGGAGGAAAACAATCAAAATTTCAGCTTGCACTATTATTTACTAATTGAACATTTAATTCATCAGAGTGCTTTCCAATGATATGTGTAGCTTCATGATAGTGCCAATATCATGAACTCTTTATAAATCCCTAAATAGCAATATTTAACTTATTCCTTGCTGATTTGTATGCCCTTGATCTCCTTTAGTTGACCTCCTTTAGTTTTGAGGTCCCATTTAATAATTGTAGATTTTAGAGCCTGAGCAGTTGATATTATGTTTAGGAAGTTGTCTCCTCTGCCAATGAATTCAAGGTTGTTCCCCACTTTCTCTTCTAACATATTTAGACTAAAATAATCTAACATATCTAACATAATCTGCTGTTATAGTGAGGTCTTTGATCTACTTGGCTTTCAGTTATTTTACAGGGAAATAAATATGAAGTATTTCATTTTTCTACATGCAGAGAAACAGTTAGACCAGCACCATTTGTTGAAGATGGTGGTTTTTTTTTGTTGTTGTTGTTGTTGTTGTTTATTAATTGTGTGGTTTTGGCTTCTGTCAAAAATATGTTTATGTGTTTATTTCTGGGTCTTTGATTCAATACCATTTATCAACCACTCTATCTCTATGCCAGTACCACGAAGTTTTTATTACTATTCCTTTGCAGTATCGGTTGAAGTCAGGGGAGGAGATAACTCCAGACGTTCTATTATTGCATAGGGTTGTTTAAGCTATTATGTTTTTTTTTCTTCCATATGAAGTTTAGAATTGTTCTTTCAATGTCAGTAAAGATCTGTGTTGGCATTTTGATGGTGATTGCATTGAATCTGTAAATTGCCTTTGGTAAGATGGCCATTTTTACTGTGTTAATCCTCTGGATCCAGGAGCATGGGAGATCTTTCTATTTTCTGATATCTTATTCACTTTCTTCATACACTTGAAGTTCTTTTCAAACAGGTATTTTACTTGTTTGGTTGCAGTCATATCAAGATACTTTATAGTATTTGTTTCTATTGTGAATGGTGTAGTTTCCCTAATTTCTTCCTCAAATCATTTCTCACTTGTGTATAGGGGGGCTACTGAAGTTTTTTAATTAATCCTGTATCCAGCTGCTTTGCTCAAGCTGTTTATCAGTTGTAGAATTTCTCTGGTGGAATGTTTGAGGTCACTTATATACATTAACATCTCATCTGCAAATAGCAATATTTTTACTATTTCTTACTTATTTGTATGCCCTTGACCTCCATTAGTTGTCTTGTTGCCCTAGCTAGAAATTCAACTACTATTTTGAAGAGGTATGGAAAGAGTGGATATCCTTCTCTTGTCCTTGATTTTAGTAAAATTGCTTTGAGTTTTTCTGCATTTAGTTTGATGCTTGCAATCAGTTTGCTGTATATAGCCTTTATTAAGTTTAAATACGGACCTTGTGTCCCTGATCTCTCTATAACTTTCATCATGAAGGGATCTTGGATTTTTGTTAAAGGCATTTTCTGCATCTAATGAGATGTTCATGTGATTTTTTTTCTTTGAGTTTGTTTACATGGTATATTACATTGATGAGGTTTGGATATTGAACCATCCCTGCATCACTCGGATGATGCCTACTTGGTTCATGTTGGATGATGTATATAATGTGTTCTTGGGATCAGTTTGTGAGTATTTTAGTGAGTATTTTTGCATCGATATTCATGCATGATGTTGGTCTAAAAATTTCATTATTTGTTGAATCTGTGTGGTTTAGTTAACAGGGTGACTGTGGCTTCTTAGAATTAATTTGGCAATCTTGATTCTTTTTCTATCTTTTATTTATTTATTTATTTATTTTAATTTTTCCTCAATTACACTTTATTCATTCTACATCCCCCATAAGCCCCTCACTCCTCCCCTCCCAATCCCACCCTCCCTCCTCCCTCTGCATGCATGCCACTCCCCAAGTCCACTGATAGGGGAGGTTCTCCTCTCCTTTCTGATCTTAGTCTGTCAGTTCACATCAAAAGTGGCTGCATTGTCCTCTGCTATGGCCTGGCAAGGCTGCTTCCCCCCAGGGGGAGGTGATCAAAGAGCAGGCCAATCACATTATGTCAGAGGCAGTCCCTCTTCACATTACTATGTAACCCAATTGGACTCTGAACTGCCCTGGGCTACATCTGTGCAGGGGTTCTGGGTTATCTCCAAGAATAGACTTTGGTTGGAGTATGAGTCTCTGGGAAGTTCCCTGTGTTCAAATTTTCTTCTTCTGTTGCTCTCCTTGTGGAGACCCTGTCCTTTCCAGCTTTTACTATTTCCCAGTTCTTACATAAAATTCCATTCACTCTGCCCAACAGTTGCCCATCAGGCTCAGCACCTGCCTTGATAGTCTGTAGGGCAGAGGCTTTCAGAGGCCCTCTGTGGTAGGTTCCTAGGTTGTTTCCTGTTTTCTTCTTCTTCTGATGTCCATCCTCTTTGCCTTTCTGGATGGGGATTGGACATTTTAGTTAGGGTCCTCTCTCTTGCTTAGTTTCTTTAGATGCACAGGCTTTAGTGGGTTTGTCCTATGTTGTATGTCTATATGAGTGAGTATATACCATGTGTGTCTTTTTGCTTCTGGGACAACTCACACAGGATGATCCTTTCCAGATCCCACCATTTACCTGCAAATTTCATGATTTCCTTACTTTTCATTGCTGAGTAATATTCCATTGTGTAGATGTACCACATTTTCTGCATCCATTCTTCAGTTGAGGGGCATCTGGGTTGTTTCCAGCTTCTGGCTATTACAAATAAAGCTGTTACAAACATGGTTGAGAAAATTTCCTTTTTGTGTGCTTGAGCCTCTTTTGGATATATGCCTAGGAGTGGTATGGCTGGATCTTGGGGAAGCACTATTCCTAGTTGTCTGAGAAAGCGCCAGATTGATTTCCAGAGTGGTTGTACAAGTTTACATTCCCACCAGCAGTGGAGAAGGGTTCCCCTTTCTCCACAACCTCTCCAGCATGTGTTGTCACTTGAGGTTTTGATCTTGGCCATTCTCGTGGGTGTAAGGTGAAATCTCAGAGTTGTTTTGATTTGCATTTCCCTAATGGCTAGTGAGGTTGAGCATTTCTTTAAGTGCTTCTCTGCCATTCGGTATTCCTCTACAGAGAATTCTCTGTTTAGCTCTGTTCGCCATTTTTTAAGTGGGTTACTTGGTTTGCTGCTTTTCAGCTTCTTTAGTTCATTATATATACTTGATATGAGTCCTCTGTCAGATAAAGGGTTGGTGAAGATTCACTCCCAATCTGTAGGCGGTCGCTTTGTTTTGATGACGGTGTCCTTTGCTTTGCAGAAGCTTTTCAGTTTCATGAGGTCCCATTTATTGATTGTTGCTCTTAGAGCCTGTGCTGTTGTTGTTCTGTTCAGGAAGTTTTCCCCTGTACCAATGAGTTCTAGGGTATTCCCCACTTTTTTTTCAAGCCGATTTAATGTGTCTGGTTTTATGTTGAGGTCTTTGAACCACTTGGACTTCAGTTTTGTGCAGGGTGATAAGTATGGATCTATTTTCATTTTTCTACATGTAGACATCCAGTTGGAGCAGCACCATTTGTTGAAGATGCTATCTTTTTTCCATTGTATGGTTTTGGCATCTTTGTCAAAGATCAGTTGTCCATAAGTGTGTGGGTTTATTTCTGGGTCCTCTGTTTGGTTCCATTGATCCACTATTCTTTTATTATGCCAGTACCATGCAGTTTTTAAAACTGTTGCTCTATAGTACAACTTAAGATCAGGGATGGAGATACCTCCAGAAGATCTTTTATTGTAGAGGATTGTTTTAGCAATTCTGGTTTTCTTGTGATTCCATATGAAGTTGAGAATTTTTCTTTCCAGGTCTGTAAAGAATTGTGTTGGTAATTTGATGGGCATTGCATTGAATCTGTAGATTGCTTCTGGTAAGATGGCCATTTTTACTATGTTAATCATGGCAAGCCATGAGCATGGGAGATCTTTCCATCTTCTCATATCTTCTTCTAATTCTTTCTTCAGAGATTTGAAATTTTTTTCATACAAGTCTTTGACTTCCTTGGTTAGGGTTACTCCGAGGTACCTTATGTCATTTGTGGCTATTGTGAAGGGTGTTGTTTCCCTAATTTCTTTCTCAGCCCTTTTGTATTTTGTATACAGGAGGGCTACTGATGTTTTTGAGTTAATTTTGTATCTGGCCACTTTGCTGAAGGTGTTTATCAGCTGTAGGAGTTCCCTGGTAGAGTTTTTGGGGTCACTCACGTATACTATCATATCATCTGCAAATAGTGATAATTTGACTTCTTCCTTTCTAATTTGTATCACTTTGATCTCCTTCAACTGTTTTATTGCTCTATCAGGACTTCGAGAACTATGTTGAAGAGATATGGAGAGAGTGGGCAGCCTTGTCTTGTCCCTGATTTCAGTGGGATTGCTTTAAGTTTCTCTCCGTTCAATTTGATGTTGGCTATAGGCTTGCTGTATATCACCTTTACTATGTTTAGATATGTGCCTTGTATCCCTGATCTCTCCAATACTTTAAACATGAATGGATGTTGGATTTTGTCAAATGCTTTTTCAGCCTCTAGGGAGATCATCATGTGGTTTTTTTTCTTTCAGTTTGTTAATATGGTGGATCACATTGATGGATTTCCATGTATTGAACCACCCCTGCATACCTGGGATGAAGCCTACTTGATCATGGTGGATGATATCTTTGATGTGATCTTGTATTCGGTTTGCGAGTATTTTGTTGAGTATTTTTGCATCAATGTTCATAGGGGAGATTGGCCTGAACTTCTCTTTTTTGGTTGGGTCTTTGTGATGTTTAGGTACCAGGGTGACTGTGGCTTCATAGAATGATTTTGGTAATGTTCCTTCTCTTTCTATTTTGTGGGATATTTTGAAGAGAACTTGATTTAGCTCTTTTTTGAATGTCTGGTAGAATTCTGCACCGAAACCATCAGGTCCTGGGCTTTTTTTGGATGGGAGACTTTCGATGACTGCTTCTATTTCCTTGGGGGATATAGGACTATTTAATTGATTAACCTGGTCCTGATTTAGCTTTGGTAAGTGGAATCCACCAAGAAAATTGTCCATTTCATTTAGATTTTCAAAGTTTGTTGCGTATAGACTTTTGAAGTAAGTTCTAATTATTGTTTGGATTTCCTCAGTGTCTGTAGTTATGTCCCCCTTTTCATTTCTGATTTTATTGATTTGGGGGGTGTCTTTCTGCCTTTTAGTTAGTTTGGCTAATGGTTTGTTGATCTTGTTGATTTTCTCAAAGAATCAGCTCTTGGTTTCATTGATTCTTTGAATTGTTTTATTTGTTTCTAATTGATTGATTTCAGCCCTGAGTTTGATTATTTTCAGCTGTCTACTCCTTTTTGGTGTGTCTGTTTCTTCTTTTTCTAGCGTTTCTAAATGAGCCATTAAGTTGCTTGAATGAGTTGTCATGAATTTCTTTGTGAAGGCACTTAGTGCTATGAACTTTCCTCTTAACATTGCTTTTATTGTGTCCCACAAGTTTGGGTATGTTGTGTCTTCCTTTACATCGAGTTCTAGGAAGACTTTAATTTCTTTCTTTATTTCTTCCCTGACCCAGCTGTCATTTAGTAACAAGTTATTCCGTTTCTATGTAGGCTTATTGCTATTTCCGTTGTTGTTGAGGTTCAGCTTTATTCCAGGGTGATCAGACAGGATACAAGGGATTATTTCAATCTACTTGTATCTGTTGAGGCTTGCTTTGTGACCAAGTATATGGTCTACTTTGGAAAAGGTTCCATGACATGCTGAGAAGAAGGTAAATTCTTTTGTGTTTGGGTGTAAGGTTCTGTAAATGTTTGTTATGTCCATTTGATTCATGACCTCTGTTAGAAATATTGTTTCTTTGTTTAATTTCTGTTTAGTTGACCTGTCCTTTGTTGAGAGTGGGGTGCTGAAGTCTCCCCCTATTATTGTGTGGTGATCTATGTGTGGTTTAAGTTTTATCAATGTTTCTTTCACAAATGTGGGTGCCCTTGTATTTGGGGCATAGATGTTCCGGATTGTGATGTCTTCTTGGTGGAATTTTCCCTTGATGAGTATGAAGTGTCCTTCCCCATCTCTTTTGATTAATTTTTGTTGAAAGTGTATTTTATCAGATATTAGAATGGCTACTCCTGCTTGCTTCTTGCATCCATTTGCTTGGAAAGCCATCTTCCATCCTTTTATCCTCAGGTAATGTCTATATTTGTGCCTTATGTGTGTTTCTTGTATGCAACAGATTGCTGGGTTTTGTTTATGAAGCCATTCTGTTAGTCTGTGTCTTTTTATTGGTGAATTAAGTCCATTGATGGTGTGAGAGATTAATGACCAGTGTCTGTTTGATCCTTTGAATTTGATGTTGGCTGTGGTCATACGGTTGTGTGCTTGGTTGCTTTTTGTTTTACTGTAGTGAGGTTATTTATTTCCTGTGTTTTCTTGAATGTCGCTAGTTTTCTGGGTTGTATTTTCCCTTCTAGTGTCTTCTGTAATGTTGGATTTGTTTGTAAGTATTGTTGAAATTTGTTTTTGTCATTGAATGTCTTGTTTTCTCTGTCCATGAGGACTGAGGGTTTTGCCAGAGTATAGTAGCCTGGGCTGACACCTGTGTTCTCTTAGGGTCTGCATGATATCTGTCTAAGACCTTCTGGTTTTCATAGTCTCTGTTGAAAAGTCAGGTGTGATTCTAATGGGTTTGCCATTATATGTTACTTGGCCTTTTTCCCTTGCAGCTTTTAAGTTTTCTTTTTCTTTGTTCTGTATACTTACTGTTTTGATTTCTATGTGGTGGGAGGATTTTCTTTTCTGGCCTAATTTATTGGGTGTTCTGTAGGTGTCTTGTAATCTTATTGGCCTCTCCTTTAAGTTGGGGAAATTTTCTTCAATTATTTTGTTGAAAAAATTTTCTGGGCCTTGGTGCAGGGAATCTTCTTTTTCCTCTATTCCTATTATTCTTTTGTTTTGTCTTTTTATGTTGTCTTGAATTTCTTGTAATATCTGTGTCAGGAATTTTTTAGATTTAACATTTTTTTTGACAGATACATCTATTTCTTCCATTGTATCTTCCACACCTGAGATTCTTTCTTCCATTTCTTGTACCTTATTGGTTATGCTAACCTCTGTAGTTCCTGCTTTCTTCCCTAAGTTCTTTCCCTCCACAATTTCTTCCATTTCTGTTTTTTTTCCAATTCTATCTTCAGATCTTGAGCTGTTTTGTTGATTTCCTTCATCTGTCTGTCTGTATTTCCTGTTTTTCCATCAATTCATTCAGCTGTTTGTTTGAACAATCCTCAGTTTCTTTTCATTTCATTCAGTGATTTAAGCATTTCCTCTCTAAAGGCCACAAGCTGTTTGGCTGCTGCTTCCTCTATTTCTTTTCATATTTTATTTGTTTCCTCTGTTATCTTCTTCAGGAGCATAGATGTTAGGTCATCTTCTTAAATTTCAATTATGTTGCGGTATCTAGGGTTGTTTGCCCCTGGATAACTTGGTTCTGGAGATGCCATATTGCTCTGCCTTTTGTTGGTTGAACTTTTATGCTGTCCTCTATCCATTGGGCTATCTCAGGTGTTTGAAGCGAGTTTCTGGTGGTTCCTGGACTCCTGTGGTGGAGAGAATCCCTTTGGCAGGAAGATGTTTTTTCCTGAAGGAAGCCTTCTCAGCTTTTTGGTTATAGTCACTGGATGGCCGGTGTTTTTCAGGAGTTGCTACAGCTCACCTCAGGCATAGTGACCTGGGTGGTATCTGTGGACCTTATTAGTCGAGAGGGCTCTCCTCTCACCTGGAGAAGTCCTGGAGACAGCTGCTCTGCTTCTGGGTTTCTTGCTGTAAATTTAGTTTTCAGCTGCTGTAACCTGTGTGTCCCGTGGTTTGGTCGGTTTTGTTAGTGATAATTGGTTGCCCCTTGGAGCAGTATCTGGGGGTTGATCTCGGGGTTCCCGGTTTTTTGTACGTCTGATGTTGGGGCTCTGTGCTCCAGAACCCAAGAGGTAATCTGTGGCAGGAGAGTAGTGATTTCCTGGTAACAGCAGGCTATCTGGGGCACAGCAGGTTCCTGGGTTGGGCCAGTCTGTGGGACCTTTTCCAGCGATATACTGGATGGCCTAAATCTGTCCCCTTTGCTTTGTTCCTTGTTCTTTGTGAGGGTTTCTCCAGACAGTGACTCTAAGACTCTGGTGTCCTGGGGCACACAGTTCTGTCTGTAAGGAGTAGTTGGTACAAAGCAGGTCTCTGCGCTGGTGGTGCATGCACCCATCTGCTAGTCTGAGAGAGCTGGGTTCCCAATAACTCTGTGCTCCCCGCTTGGGTCCAGATCCATGATGGCTGGTCTGTGGTCTGCGGTCTGCGAGACTTTCCCCAGGCAATGCCTAGGTGACTCAAGCAGCACGGTTTCCTTCGTTCCCTGTGGGGCCCTCTCTGAACTGGGGTTTTCTTAGTGTCTGTTATATCACCCTCTTCCTTAAAGACTTTGTTGGTTTGGATAGTTTCTCACTGTCATTTATTTAGTTTGGCTAGGAATTTGTCTATATTTTTTTTTATTTTCCCAAAAAAACTAGCTTTTGCTTTCATTGTTTTTTTTTTAATTGTTCCCTTTGTTTCTAATGTATTGATTACAACCCTGAATTTGGTTATTTTTAGTGGTCTACTCCTGTTGGGTGTGTCTGATTCTTTTTTCTAGGGCTTTCAGGTGTGAAATTAAGTTGCCTGTATGGGATGTCCCCAATTGCTTATGAAGGTACTTAGTGCTATTAAATCTCCTCTTAGGACTGCTTTCATTGTGTCCCATAAGTTTGGGTATTATGTGTCTTCATTTTCATTGAATTTAGGAAGTCCTTAATATCTTTCTTTTTTCTTTCTTTCTTTCTTTCTTTCTTTCTTTCTTTCTTTCTTTCTTTCTTTTTCTCTTTCTTTCCTCCCTGATCCAGATTTCATTGAGTAGGTAGTTATTCAGTTTCCATGTGTGTGCAGGCCTTTTTTTTTTAAATTTCTGTTATTGTTTAGGTCCATCTTTAGTCCATCATGCTCTGATAGGATGCAAGATATTATTTCAATCTTGTTGTATATGTTGAGGCCTGGTTTGTGACCTGTATAGTCAGTTTTGGAGAAGGGTCCTTGATGTGCTGAAAAGAAGATATATTCTTTTCTGTTTGGGTGAAAATTTCTCTATGAATCTGTTAGGTCCATTTGATTCATGAAATCCATTAGTGTCATTATCTCTCAGTTTAGGTTCTGTTTCATTGATCTGTGCTTTGATGATAGTGAGGTTTTGAGGTCTCTCACTATTAATGTGTGGTGAATGATATGTTCTTTAAGGTTTATTAATTTTTTTTACAAATGTTGGTGCTCTTTCATTTGCAGCATAGTTGCTCAGAATTGAGATTGCATCTTGGTGGAATTTTTCTTTGATGAGTATTCCTTTGATGAAGTATACTTCCTCATCTCTTTCCATTAATTTTGGTTGAAAAGTCTGTTTTATTAGATATTAGAATGGCTACTCCTGTTTGCTTCTTGGGTCCATTTGCTTGAAAACCTTGTTCTTTCTGCAACAGCCCAGGAACTTTTCCAGGGATGAGCTGGGTGCTCTGAGGTTGGACCCAATTGTTTTTCTCAGCATTGGGCTTCCTCTCACCTGGAAAACACAGTGGTGTTTTGGGGCCCACAGTTCCAACTATCAGTCACTGTGCAGTCTCCGCTATCCCAGTAACCAGACAGAGTGTGTGATTATCCCTGCCATCTGGAATCTGTTTTTATTTTATTTTTTTTACTTAATATGAGTATTTTGCTGATGTGCATGAACATGAACCTCTTGTGTGCTTGCTCCTCACAGTAGTCAGAAGATGGCCTCAGAACTCATGAACTTAGAGCAATCAATAGCAGTGGGTCCCATGTAAACACTGACAATTGAGCCCACGAGCAGCAAGAGCTCCTCACCCCTAAGCCATCTCTCCTGCCTTATGTTGCTTATATATGATCAGCATTTACATTGCTAATATTTTCATCTTTCTATTTTTACCTGTTTAAACATGCATTCTCTTTTAGTAAGATCTTATTAATATCACAGTTTAAGCTTTGTGGGTTACTGGAAGATGAATACAGCACTGGAGTGAATGTATAATTCCTTGTAGGAGCTTCAGTAAAGACCTCTGATTTCTTTCTGTATTTTATGTTTTTGATTGAGGCTGTCTTATAGGTCTGGCTGTTCTGGAACTCTCTGCCTAGATCATGCTGGCATCCAACTCAATAAGATACACCTGCCTCTGAATCCTGGGTAATGGAATTAAAGGCATGAGTGAATATACCCAGCTTGTCCATTTTTTGTAGTTAGTAACTGTTCATAAATTTCTCTGATGTGTACTCAGTACTTTTCATCAGTTTCTCTAAGTCTGTGTCTCTCTTTGTTTTGCTCTCTTCTCTCTGTTTGATTTTGTCCACATTAATTGGCATGTATATTCCAAGGCTCTATCCTATTCAAAGAGTTCAGATATGACACAATTAAACCTCATTATTCAGTTTTCTTCTAAAAGAACTCAGTGATAACATTAGCACTTCTTTTTTAATAGAAAAGATTTAATATTTATTTTTAAACTATAGACTATACATGATTTTGAAAGGAGAGTGTACCAAACAATGATCAAAGAAGAGTCATCTGTTTTATGCCTCTTCTTTTGTCTCTTCACTCAGAAATATGATATTATTATCTATGATTGTTGTTGCTTGCCACCTCACATCATTTTTATCTATCTATTCACTGTCATCCTCTTTCCCTTCCACAAATATACGAGCTTCCCTTTTCACATACTGATACGCCATATCCCTAAGGCTTAGTCAAAACACAATAGTCAGTACCATGTTTGACTGATGTCACCCATTTGGTCAGTGTCCCCTGTTTGCCACATCTCATTTGTTGTAGGAGAACATATTGTGACTGTGCTTTTTGCCTTCCACCTGTCTCATGACAGTGTCCTGGCCAACTTGCCCAAATAAGTGAACACAATTCATAGATCACTCAAGAACCCAACTGTTGGCTACTTCAGTAGTCTTATAAACTGATGAAACTCCTGTAACAAAGGTCTTCAAAGCACAGCTTTTGTTTTTCTTACAATCTAATCTTTAGGCTTTTCCTTTCTCCCTCTTTGACCTAATGCACAGCACCCAACTGTCTAACATTAGCACTTCTGTGTTAGAAAATAAATGGAAGAAACACTAGAATTATATGAATACGTTGCCAATTTATATTGTTGCCACTGTTTCTTTTGTACACATGTATGGTATATTTTAGAATTCAGTGACCTACAATGATGTGCTTGTGGAATTCAGCAAAGAAGAATGGGCTTTGCGGGAACCTTCCCAGAAGCAACTCTACAAAGATGTGATGCTAGAGACTTACAACAACCTCGCTGCTATAGGTAAGACTGTGGATTTCCTTTCACTTTTAAAATAAGGAGACAACTCTTATTTTGTTATTGATCTTCTGTAATTCAAATTGAGAATGAGGAGGAATGAGGTGAATGAATTAGGCATGGTTCTAAGGGTCACTGAAGACAGTGATTTAAGTTTTGCCTTAATAATAATGTGTTATTTCCAATAATATATATTTTCTGGTCCTATATTTTAGGCTACAACTGGGAAGACCATGATATTGAAGAACATTTTCAAAGTTCTACAAGTAATAGGAGGTAATTTTATGTGCACACTGTTACAAATTTGTCCTGGAAGTTTGATTTTTTTTTGTTTGTTGGCTGCATTTTATTTTTGTTTTTGAAACAGTTTATTTTTGTGTGTGTGTGTACCCATGGCTATCTTAGACTTAATTTGTGGACCAGCCTGACCTCTAAATCACACTGATCTGCCTGCTTCTACCTCCACGAGTACTTGGATTAAAAGCATGTACCAGCACACCTGGCTGTGTCCTGGAAGTTTTAAAGAAAAGTAACAGTATAAAAACAGCACTGCTTTACGTGTACTGATGATCATTAAAATCTCACAATTCGATGTACTTCAATGTCAAGTACCTGGTTTGTGTTTGCAAGGCACTCTCTTAAGAAAGAATACAATAAAATAAAGCTCTAACAGATAATATCATTTGAGTCATATGGACATAACAGCTACTGAGTTGAACTGCCAATTTGTTTAGTCTCATTTTTTCTACTCAGATATTTTAAGAGGTATACTCATTGAATAGGTGATCAGTACATTGCTAAACCCTTATAATAAGCAAACATTTCATAGTGCAAATAGTGTTACTCATATTCTTGAAGTAACATTATAAAGTTTAGTGAAAGGAGCAGCTTATGAGAGTCAAGAATATTGTTGCGGAAAAATCTTAATCAGTATATCACATGTCTATGATGAACAAAATTCAAACTGTTAATTCAATATGGAAATCTCTTATTATTCTTTTTATTTAAATAGGTATATCATCTGTCACAAAGGCTCCAAGCCACATGAGCATAGGGATATTGAAAGATACAATGTACCTCTCTTTCTCCAACAACAATTAGAAGTTTTGTAGTAGTTTCCACTTTGAGTAGATTTTTCTGAATGTGATACAATGTAACTGTTAATTGGTTTTGCAATTTCATTGAGAATGCATCAACAAACTCACAGTGTAGAAAATACTTATGAACACTAGGAATTTGAAAATCTTTTCTGCTTGTCCTGGTTCGCTATGGACATGAAGTGTCATTCATACTGTACAAAAATTTGTGAATGCGATTCCTGGGGTAAAACTCTGAGTTCATAAAGTACTCTTGATAAATAAAAAAAATCTTATAGAAAAATGATGCTATGAAAGTGAGCCATGCAACAAATGCTCTTACCATCACAGGTATCTTCAAAGGCTCAAAACAACCCATAATGAAGGGGAAAATCATGAATGTAAATAAAGTGATAAAACTTTAAGATTTGATTCTTCTTTACCATTAGAACAAATTATGAAATTCATACAGATAAATATATTTATTAGTGTAATGAAATGACTATGGTAAATCTTTCACATGTGCCAGTTATCTTTGCAGGCATGAAATCATTCATACTGGATAGAAACATTCTGAATACACTTCATGTGCTAAAGCCTTTACCTATACAAGTGATCTCGTAAGGACTAAAAGAACACACACTGGAGAGAAGCCTTTTGAATGTAACCAATGTGGTAAAGCCTTTGCACAAAACAGTCATCGTCTAATATATCAAAGAACACATACTGGAGAGAAACCTTATGAATGTACACAGTGTGGTAAAGCTTTTGTAGATAACATTTGCATTTAACAGTGATCTCAAAAAACATAAAAGAACACATACTGGAGAGAAACCTTATAGATGTATACAGTGTGGTAAAGCTTTTTCAGATAACAGTTATCTCATAAAACATAAAAGATCACATACTGGAGAGAAGCCTTATGAATGTATACAGTGTGGTAAAGCTTTTGCAGATAATAGTTATCTCATAAAACATAAGAGAACACATACTGGAGAGAAGCCTTATGAATATAACCAATGTGGTAAAGCCTTTGCATGGCAGATTAGTCTCCAAAAACATTTAAAAACACACAGTGGAGAGAAACCTTGCGAGTGTAATTAGTGTGATAAAGCCTTTGCATGTAACAGTCATCTTCTAAGACAAGAACACATACTGGAGGGAAACCCTATCAATATAACCATGTGGCAAAGCCTTTTCACATAACATCTCCTAATACATAAAAGAACACATACTGGAAAGAAGCTATATGAATGTAATGTGAAAAAAAATGTGAAAAATGTGAAAAATTTTTGAATGTGAAAAAAAAACTGTTGCACTTCACCATCATCTTCACACTCATGAAAGTGAACAGAAAGCCTATGAATGCTTTTAATATGGTGAAGCTGTTCCACATTTGTATAATGTTCATCATCATGAAAGAATTCATATTGGAGAGAAAATGTTAAAATTGTGAGGCCTTGCACCAATCTGAAGTCATCATTATCATAAAATTATCCTTACTAGAGAGGAATTCTTTGAGTATAAGCAATGTGGAAAGGCCTTTGTGTTCTTTGGTCCACTGAGATCCAACAGAGCTGTAAAACCAGCTCAATGGAAATGACCTCCCTATTCTGAAGGGGAAAGGGAATAGGGGCAATAGGAATGGAGGGTAGTACTGGGGGAGAGAAGAGAGGGGGACCACGATTGGAATGTAAAGTAAATAAACTTATTTTTAAAAAGAATACAATGAATGGTAAATATCAATTACATGCAAAGGTATTATATAATAAAGTGTTTAGGGAAGACTTACTGATAATCCTGATTATCAAAATTTACTGTTTGCAATTGCCTCTCTTTACACAAGAAAATTTAGTCCAGTGGATGAATATGTGGGGAATGGTGAACTAACACCAGTCAGGAAGTTCTCTGAGAATAATACAACAGTGGTATCCTGTAGAAGTTTCTTTATGCACATATACCTATTGTTCCAGGGGTACTATTGAAAAACATTACAGTCCAGACTAAATTTTGAGATATGAGAGAGGAGGCTTTCTTTTCCATGTGAGACCCTGTTGCTGACCTAGTTGTGTAACCATGGCAAAGGTGAGTTTTCTCTGCCTGACTTCCTCTGGAGAGTATCTTTAGACATAGATGCCACCAACCAAAATTGATAGATGGCTTTTGACACTGATCCCTGATAACTCTCTCCTCCCTTTAAATATAGGATGATTAGGATCTCTGTTCTTGTTCATATGATAGGAATGTGCTATTTAATGCAAATCAAGCATTCTTGAAATACCTCGTTTGAAGTGATTATATACACCTACCATGGAGCATCCCAGTCATTTCCCAAGGGATATATGGCCTCTGTTTTCTGGTATTAAAGTTGAACTTATTTTCTGAAGTGGTTCCCAGAGTGTCTGATCATTGTTATGCTTGTGGGCCTTGAAAGCTTTACACCTCATCTTCTGTCCCTCCTACCTTCCCGGGCTGGTTGGAACAGCTCTCCAGGAAGGAGGAGAACCAAATTCTTTGAAATGCTTGTGATCAAATGTTTCAGACTTCATAGAATTTCATATTTCACAGGTTTCTGGATGTGAGGTGGTCAATCAAACATTGTCTTGTGAGTGGGACTCTGTAAAATGAGTTATACTTAGTGTTTATTTCACAGTAAGGTTGCAGGCAAACTTCAGGGTATGGAATCTTCTGAGGTGAGCAGAATGGCCTATGGAGAAGAAATAAGAGCAGAAATATTCTTTCCTTGTTTTAATAGCTAAGTGGTATTGTGATAAGACATGGGTGGATGGCAGAGGAGGGGAACTCCCATTTTGAGTGGACTAGGGGAAGAGGATAGAGGGAAGAGGGAGTGAGGATGGGACCAGTAGGAGTTGAGGGAGTGGCCTTCAGCCAGGATATATAATGAATAAATTGTGAAAAAAATTAAAAATATTTAATAAAAGAAAAAAAAAGAATTAGAAAAACAAAATCAGAGAGCAAAAATTGGAGTCTAGTCTGGGTAATTGCCCTCACTCAAAATAATATATATACATATATATATATATATATGTATATATATATGGTTAAGCATCTTACTACAGTCCTACTTCTTGATTAGCTTCCCTAGGTCTACAGATTTTAGTATGATCATCCTATATTATATGTCTAATATTCACTTATATGTGAGTATGTACCATATGTGTCTTTCTGCTTCTGGGATACCTTACTCAGGATGATCACTTTTAGATTCCACCATTTGCCAGAAAATTTAATGATTTCTTTGTTTTTAATTGCTGAGTAGTATTCCATTGTGTAAATGTACCACAATTTCTGCATCCATTCCTCAACTGAGGGACATCTGGGTTGCTTCCAGCTTCTGGCTATTACAAATAAAGCTGCTATGAACATGGTTGAGCAAATATCCTTGTTGAATACTTGAGCATTTTTTGGATATATGTCTAAGAGTGATATAGCTGGATAGTGAGGTAGCACTATTCCTAATTGTCTGAGAATGTAACAGGAGTCTATCACAGAGGTCCACTGAAAGATTTTACCCAGCAGGGTATCAAAATATATGCTGAGATTCATAGCCAAATATTTTGCAGAGTGCAGGGAATGTTATGAAAGAAAGGGGAGATAGAAATATCTGGAGGGAACAGGAGCACCACAAGGAGAACAACAGAACCAAAAGATCTGGGCACAGGGATCTTTTCTGAGACTGATACTTCAAACAAGGACCATTCATGGAGATAAATTAGAACCCCTGCACAGAAATAGTCCAAGGCAGCTCTGTATCCAAGAGGGTTCCCCAATAATAGGACCAGGGAACATCTCTGACAAGAACTCATGGGCTAGTTCTTGGATCAGCTCCATGTGAGGAGGGAGCAATCCTGCCAGTTCACAGAGGAAGACAAAGAAGCCAGTCCTGATGAGACCTGATTGGCTATGGTCAGATGGAAGGGGAGAACGTCCTCCCCTATCATTGGAATTGGGAGGGACATAGGAGAAGAAGAGGGAGGGAGGGTGAGATTGAGAGGGGATGGTGGAGGGGGCTACAGCTGGGATACAAAGTGAATAAATTGTAATTAATAAAATAAAATAAAAAAGAGAAGAAAAGAAAAATAAAAAATGTTTAATAAAAGAAAGGAGAATCAAAGATGGTGGTACCAAGAGGACAGTATCTGCAGAGCAGTACACCAGTGACTACACAGCAAGCAACAGACCAACCTCTGAGCCCTAAAACAACAGCAATTGTGTTTCCAAGTTAAGAAAAAAACCCACGGAGTGTGAAGGAATCGGGTCCTTTCTCAGCTCACGCAGCTAACCCATGGAAGAGTTCCCGGGTCCCTGCAGGCAATAGATCACCAGCCCAGAGCCATATAACTGTGTGCTCTGGTCACCATCTCAGACTGTACAGTGGGCCCCACAACACCAGAGATTGGGATTTCCAGTCTAGAGAAAACCCCATGGAGTAGGAAGCAATCAGAACTGACCTCAGGTCACCCAGAAAACCCCTGAAAAAGGTCTGGGCTCTAGAAGGTGCTCATCCCAGAGAGCTCCTTCTACACCGAAATCATTGTTCCACACAGAACTGTGGGCCCCAAAGCACCAGGGACCAGGTTTTCCTGTTGGAAGGAAACCCCATTATGAAGGAAACATCAAGTTCAACCTCAGGGCATCCAATGAAATTCTCCCACACTCCCCCAAAAAGTTCTCAGCAAAAGTTTTTGGGTTCCTTCTGTTACACAGTCACCAGCATAGATCCACTGACCTGCTTCTGCGTGCTCTACTCAACATTCTAGACTGAACTGTGGACCCCAAAACAGGACAGACTGGGTCGCCCTGTTGGGAGGAAGCCATATGGTGGGGGAAACACTAGTTCCAAACTCAGGACATCCAGTTCAGGAAAAGTTTATGGGTTCCCACAGGCTCCAGGATCTAGCCTCCTGCTGCATGCATGACTGCTGCACTCACCTGCTGCTGATTACCACTTGGGTACTGGGGCATAGAGCTCCAACCTCAGATCTACAGAAGCCTGGGATCCACAGGATCAGCCCTAGACAAAACAGTAATTAATTATTCACTTTTCCTTTTGTTAAGGGGAAAGGCCCTGATGAAGGACAAATTTTTAAAAGGAGTCCCAGCATGATTCTTAAAGCTCTAGCAGGGTGGTAGTTCTACCCTAGTCTCACTCTAACAACAGGGGAAACACTGTCTGTACACCCTCAGGGACACAGGGCTAAAGTCAGGTTCACTGTTATCTGCAGTCTGTGGCCTGGAACACAAAATGAGGACCTGAAACCATTCAAGAAAAAACTGGCAGGCATGAAGGTGCAGACTTGTAATTAGAGGACAAGAAGCTGAGGGAGGATGATGAGTTCCAGACCAACTTGGGCTTCATGTTTCCAACTTTTTGTCCCACCAAAACCCAGAGAATTGGGATGAAGAGATGGCTCAGTAGTTAAGACACATGTTGCTCTTGCAGAGGGCTGGGTTGGGCTCCCCGCCACTATATCAGGTGGCTCACAATGACCTCTAGCTTTTGGGCATCTCTTACCCTCTTCTAGCCTTTGCCAGGCATGTATACCCACATGCACACAGATAAATAAAATAAATCTACTTAAAAACTGAGAATGAAAGACAGAGAGAGATGGACAGGTGGACACAGCATGAGCTTGCCCTGCACTGGAGACTACTATTATGCCTAAGACCCCTCACTGTGCCTGCCAAGCTGCTGTGCACATCAACCTGCTTCAGCTCCTGCTAACCCTACTGCCAAGTCCATCAAATCTTCTGCTACTTTCTCTGTTCATCACTGCACACTAGTTCACTCTTTTTTTTTTCCTTTCTTGAGGTGGGATCTCATATACCCTTGCTGCCCTAAATCTCGGTCTGTAGCTGAGGATGACCACAAGCCTGAATAGTCTTTTGAGCTTTTGATCTTAGCCATTCTGATGGGTGTAAGGTGAAATCTCAGGGTCATTTTGATTTGCATCTGTCTGATAACTAAGTGCATTGAGCATTTTTAAGTGTTTCTCAGAGATATTCCTCTACAGAGAATTCTGTTTAGCTCTGTCCCCATTTTTATTGCATTACTTTTGATTTAAAACATTGTTTTTGAACAATTTTTGAACCACGTTTCTCTGGAAGAAATGACAGATTTTCACAACAATATGTATGTGTAATAGACATATGACAAAGATGATAGATGATAGATGTGAGATAGATGGCTAGATAACTGTAATAATATGTGTGCAACAGTAGGAAGGATACTTGTATAAAACATCGTGATAGGCTAGGGTCAAATAGAAGGGGAATAGGACCTTGCCTATCAGTGGACTATGGGAGGGTCTTAGGCACAGAAGAGGGAAGGAGGATGTGAGCAGATGGAGATGAGGGAGGGGGGCACAGCCACAGTCCAATTTGAATAAATTTTAATAAATGATAATAATAAACAGTAATGTAAAAAAGCATCATGAATTTTATATTCATCTCCAAAGGTTATTAATTCCTAATTCTTTTAAAATGTTAAAGGTCTATGTGAAAAAAGGCAGCATTCAAAATCATTAAGAACCTTAGAGTATAAGACATGCAAAAATCACAGCAGATTTTAAAGATAAATGCACTGTACTGAGATATAGTCAGAAAGTTTCATGCACAGAGAAGTCAGAACGTTTCGAAAAGTGGAGAGGACTGCACATGCTTATTAATATATAGTAAATTTTATATATTAATCCTAGAGCCACAAAGAATTTTGACTGAAGAGATACTCTATCAATTTCATAATAAAATATGCAGTATACATTAAACATATAATAATCATGGGCAAATTATTCAAAATTAGAATGCCTGTCTTTAAAATGATTGTATTTTGGTAACAGTAAAAATTTTTAGCTCTTGCAAAGTGTTTAATTTCATTAATACATGTCATTATACAGTTCTAATTAAGATAACAAAATTCCACCAGACTGTAAAGTTCCTCATTAATATATTCTGCTGAAAAATAGTGATATTCAAATTATGACATTTGGTTATGTGCCTCAGCATCTGCTTTGATACACTGCTGGGTAGAGTCTTTCCAAGGCCCTCTCTGATAGGCTCCTGTCCTGTTTCTTGTTTTCTCCTACTTAACATGTCCATCCCATTTGTCTTGCTAAGTGAGGACTGATCATCTTACTCCAGAACCTCTTCCTGTTTAGCTTCTTTAGGTATGCAGATTTTAGTATGTTTATCCTAACTTATAGGTCTAGTAGCCACTTATGAGTATTTACTGTGCGTGTCTTTCTGCTGCTGGGATACGTCACTCAGGATGATCTTTTCTATATTCCACCATTTGCCTGCAAATTTCACAATTGCCTTGTTTTTAATTGCTGAGTAGTATTCCATCGTGTAAATGTTAACAGTTTCTGTATCCATTCACGCTATGAGGGACATTGGGGCCATAACCAAGCTTTGAGAAGAGTGTAGGGAATCATATGAAAGAAGGGGGAGTTAGTAAGACCTGGAGAGAGTGGGAGCGCCACAAGGACCAAATGTATCTGGGCACAGGGGTCTTTTCTGAAACTTGATTCTCCAACCAAAAACCATGCATGGATATAACCTAGAACCCCTGCTCAGACATAGACCATGGCAGCTCAGCATCCAAGTGGGTACCCTAGTAAGGAAAACAGGGACTGTGTCTGATATGAACTCAGTGGCAGAGTCTTTGACCTCCCCCCACAACCCCTGAGGGATGAGCAGCCTTGCTAGGCCACAGAGGAGGACTTGCAGCCAGTCCTGGTGAGACCTGATAAGATAGGGTCAGAGGGAAGGGGAGAAAGACCTCCTCAATCAGTGGACTTAGAGAGGGGCAAAGAGGAAATGAAGGAGGGAGGGTAGGATTGGGAGGGAATGAGGGAGGGGATACAAAGTAAACAACATGTAATTAATATAAAAAATAAAAATTATTTTAAAAAATAACATTTTAATATTAGAAACAAAAACATATCAGAACGAAATCTATGTAATGGTATGTCATAAGTAAACCCATTACTATTTAAAAGGACATGAATAGGTGTGATGAAGGTAATCAGGCCTTCCTAATAGTTGAAACTAGTTAGGTCCCAGGGAGTGCAAATATGCAAAAATGCTAGTCCTAGACCTGCTCAACATGCATTATCAAAGGAATTCTGGCGATTAGAACCAAATAAGCCACAAAAAGCAAACATACAAAAAAACAGCATTCAGCAAAAATTTGTGAAATACTTCTTGTCCATCAAAGTAACCATTTTCTTTGCTCCAACAAAAGGGACCTGAGGATCTCTATTGACCTGTGGCTCCTATTGGATACGAACACCCATGGTGGCCTCCAGGTTACCTGAAGTGAAAGTAAATGTACTTGTTACACATCTCAAAATGCACATCTAGATTCCTGTCCCTTCCCAAACATCCTCATCTCTCTTTGCACTATCTGAATCTCCTAAATATTCTAGAAATACCCCATCTTTTTTCCACTAATTAATTTATTAATTTTATATCTTCATCATAGGCCCGTCCCTTCTCTCCTCAGAGTCCCACAATCATTCTCCCCTCTCCCATTCCTTATTTCTCTTCAGAGAGACACCCTAAATGTACCAACCCACCCTGACACATCACATCAGGCAGGACTAAGAACATCCTATCTCACTAAGGACAGGCAAGGCAGCACCGCTAAGGGAAACAAAAGTAAGGGCAAGCAAAGGAGTCAAAGAAAGCTCTCAGTCCAATTGTTAGGGGACCCACATGTTGAGTAACCTGCACATCTGCTACATATGTGTAGAGGGACCTAGGTTCAGCCTATGCATTTAGCACAGTTTGTCTCTGTGTAAGCTATTTCTATTTTTCTCGTAATAGTCTCTATTCTCTTCTAGGTAGTCTTGGTCATATCAAGTCTGCTTCTTTTACTCTCTGCTCTGAACTCTTCCAGGTGCCTCTGAACATTTTCCCTCTCTATCCCATAATAAAAACATCCCCTGTAATAATGGAATGGCTATTATTTTGCTGGTCTCTTTTCTGTCCCTGCTTAAAAAAGTTTGAATATTTAAAGTACATATTTTATTAAGTGAATATTACTATGCTTAAATCATGTTACACCATTCAAGGAATATGTACTGAAAAGCCACAGTTTTCACTTGGGGAGGATTAAAGATACCTGTGAATAGAAGAGTCAAAGAGAGGCAATAATATAATGGTATTTTATAAAATATTGTCAACTAGGTTTTATGATGAACTTGAAATTAAATGTGTATGTCTGTAAAGTCATTTCTATCTAGCTGAATCAGTGTTAAAATACTGACAAATAAATGATTAAAACCAGAGTGTTGTTGGACTTTGGACTTAAATCTGACCAGTTTCCAACAAATCTTTGTTGGCATAGTGGGTAAAACAACTAGATGAAACAGAAAATAATCTCTCATAACTTAGGCTGATAGTTTTGAAGATACATAGATATCATTCTCTTGTATAGCTCAGAGCATACCTCTCTGACCTGAAAACTCTGTTTTTTGGGGAGTATTGGTATTGATTATTTCTAACAGGAGTAGTTGTCATGAAGCAACTGTTAAGAATTAGTTCACATGTTCTAGAGAAATCAAGATGGAACACTTCCTGAAACCACTAGTCTATCAAGAGAATAATAATAGTCATATTAAAATAGCTTCACAGTGAAGCCTGGAATAGAGAAACTCTCATTGATCATGAAATTATCCTTTTCTTTACTGGTGCAAACCAAAAATGGCTACAGCAGTCTGTATACAAACCACTGAAGTGGAAACATTCTGTAGTAGTCAGGAGGAGAAACCACTGTGATGTCAACATCCCAAGCCTCAGGCCATAACTGACAAAGTGGCACATGCATTTCATTTCCTTCAAACTTTTGACTTTAAATCACTCTTTTTGATCAATTTTTGAAACACATGTTTTTGGAAGAAATAACATTTTTGCAACCTTATGTGTGTGTTCCTGTGTGTATAATAAATATATGATATAGATGATAAACAGATGATAGATGTTAGAGAGAAGGCTAGATAACTGTAATAATATGTGTGCAACAATAGGAGGAATACTTGTATAAAACATCGTGATAGGCTAGGGTCAAATAGAAAGGGAGTAGGACCTTTCCTATCAGTAGGCTAAGGGAGGGGCTTAGGAGCAGAAGAGGGAAGGAGGGTGTGGTTGGATGGATATGAGGGAGGGGGACACAGACACAGTACAATTTGAATATATTGTAATACATGACAATAAACAGTAATGTAAAAAAAGCATCGTGAAATTTGTATTCATCTCCAAAGATTATGAATACCTAGTAGCTTCAATAGCTTCAAACCTCATTATCACAAGTAAAACAGTGAACAGGTCATACAACTTGCTAAGAGAGAAAAAAAAGGAGTCTAGGCCACCAGTCTGCAATCAAAGGCATTAACCTGTTTTCCAGTAAAGCCACATTTTCCCAAGGTGTTACCTGTTTAGTACTTGTAGCTGAAAAGGAATGACAAGGCTTTGAAAGTCTTTAGCAGTGATTCCCTAGACTTCAACACTAAAACACAGTGTTTACAGCTTCCTGAAAGCTAATTCTGGTGGACATGATACCTATTTCTTCTAATTTTACTTACAGAATATAGAGAAAAATTATTCCATTTTTTAAAGTACTGAATATTAGATTAAGTTCTGTGCTTTCCTTTCCTAAGGTAGAATGTACACCTTATGAAACTAAAACCTGCTTTACTTATGGAACTTTATTCACTGCTTTTCTATGGTTTAACATTTGTCCTGGTTTGTTTCTATGATGCTATGATAAACACTGATCAAAGCAACTTTGGAAAGGGTATATCTGGCTTATAATCCATTGAGGGAAGACAGGGCAAAAACTCTAAGCAGGGACTGAGGCAGAAACCATGAAAGAACAACACACATTGGCTTGCTCAGTTACCTTTTTTATACAGCCCAGGCCCACCTGCAGGAATGGCACATCCACAATGGACTGGGCCCTCCTACATCAATTAGCAATTTTAAAAAATGCCTGTACCCCCCACCCCGCCAATCTGATGGAAGCAATTCTTTAGTTTAGATTCCTTCCCCTCAGGTGAGTCAACCTGAGTTAGCCATCATAATAGTGTACAGCTATTCAAAAAAACACAAAGCTTGGAGATATAACTCAGTGAGGTAGGAGGGTAAGAAGGGAGGAGAGAAAAGAGAGGGAGGGAAAAGAAAGAAAAAACTGTGTGTTTTCTAGGTACAATCCCTTATACAGGGGAAAAAAAGAAGGGAAGAAAGGAGGAAAAGAAGAAAGGAAAGGAAAGAAGAGGGCAAAACAAGGCCTCCTAATACTCCACAACGTCCAGAACTGAGAATTGAACCTGGGGCCTCACTAGACAGGTGCTTCACTACTGAGCTATGGCCACAGCCATTTTCCCATTTTTAAATTTTGTTTTGAGATTAAGTTGCCCAGTCAGGCCTTGAACTCATTCTGGAATTCACAAAAGCCTGGAACTTGCCATCTTCAGGCATCTGCCATCCAAAGATCTGGGATTATAGACATGTACCAGCAGGCTAAACAAAGAAATTATTTTTATGAAAGAAAGAAAAAAAAAACAATTCAAACAAAGAAGACCATATGAAGAGAGGATCAAAAATAGAATTATGGTGGCATAAATGACAGAACACTGGGGACCACCAGAAACTAGAAGAGATGAATATTCTTCCAAGAAGCCTTCAAAGGAGGTTATCTCCTGACACCTGAATTTCAGAGCCACCCACCAAAATTATGCGAGAATAACCACTTGTTGTTTTAAGCCCCCAAATTTATGATACTTTGTTATAGCAGCCCCAATGCTTGAAAACTAACTTGTAACTATTATGTAATACATTATTTAAGAAATGGAATTAAGCCTGGTGGTGATGGCCTTTAATTCCAGAATTCAGGAGGCAGAAGCCAGCAGACCTGAGTTCCAGGACAATCAGGACTACACAGAGAAACCCTATCTAAAATTCGGAAATACAAAAAGTGAAAATAAAATAAACTGGAAGAGAGGAAAATAAAACATTAAAAAAAATAAAGATCAGAAGCTGGGCATCTTGGTGCAAGTCCATAATTTTAGCAAATCAGGTAGGCGGAGGCAGGCAGATATCTGTGAGTTCTAGGCAAGCCTGGTCTACAAAGTGAGTCCAGGACAGCCAAAGCTACACAGAGAAACCCTGTCTCAAAAAATTACTTCATTTGTATTTTCCTCTTAAAATGTAAAGTTTGCAAGTCCTGGTGGCACTGCCTATTGAATTACAGAGATCCTGTCTCAAAAGAAAAAAGGAAGGAAGGAAGGAAGAAAGGAAGGAAGGAAGGAAGGAAGGAAGGAAGGAAGGAAGGAAAGAAAGAAAAAAGCCAGACCACACTAGTACATGGAGCTGGTCTTTTTAAGTTTTAATAAAATACTTTCAAAGTTTTCCAAACATATATTCATACCTATCACAATAAGATTTCTCACATGGGGGGGGTGTTTAACTCCAATTTTTATCATTTCTTCTACCAACATTCTGCAATTTGTTTAATAAAACAACAATCAACTAAGAAAATCCAGAGCTAAAAATGATTCTATATGCCAGGCAGCGATGGCACATGCCTTTAATCCGAGGCTCAGGAGGCAGAGACAGGCAGATCTTTGAGTTTGAGAACAGTCTCTGTTTACAGAGAAAGTTCCACCATAGTCAGGGTTACAAGAAGTAACTCTGTCTTAATGAAAAAAAGAAACACCAAAAGAAAAAAAGAAAAAGAAAAAAGGAAAAAACCCTGTATAAATTCTCAAAGAGTACATCATGCACTAGAGTAAATTTGCAGTTCATGATTTGCCATTCAATGATAGAGTTAAATACTGTGAAGGAAAAAAAAATAGGAGGTCACTGGGAGGAGGGAGACTTTACAGTCTCCTCCTTATCTGTACATTGCATATAAGTAGATCATCTGTACATTCAACCACAAAGTTCTTCAATAACTGCTTCTCTCAATGATGCCCTCAATTGGTTACACATGACACTGAAAAACATTCCTTCACTATCTATGTCCCTGGATCCTGATAACCCATCCTGTCACCTTCTACTTGTTTTGCCAGCATGAAACTGAAAACTCAGATTTATAGTCCTTTAAACATGTAATGTTATTATTTATCATGTTAAAAACAAAGAAAAACAAAACACAAAGCAGCTATCTAGATCTCCTATGACAACCCTACTGTCATTCATTAGTTATCCAGAATCTTTCTAGCTCTTTGCTCTGTTACTCCTACCCAAGATGGCTGCTATATTTCCAGTCCTTTGCTTTCTTGCTTGCTTGCTTTCTTTGATTGGGGTTCTCTGTGGCGGTTTCCTGACTGTCCTGAAACCAGATCTATAGTCCATGCTGGCTTTTAATGCAGAGATCCAAATGCTACTGCCTTGCCTCCCAAACTCTGGGATTAAAAGCCTGAGCAAGCACCACCCAGCTGTTCTCCAGTCTCAGCTAAAGAAAAGTTGGGAATACACACCATTACCTCCTTAGAACACTTTTGAAACATTGTATTCTTCATTTCATTCATATTCAACTAATCCAGACATAATCACATGATTATATCTGTTAAAAATTTAAAGAGAGCTGGAGATAGGTTAGGGATTAAGAGTACTGAAGGAGGGGAAGGGAGAGGCAGGGAGGGGAGGGAGGGGAGGGCAGGGAAGGGAATGGAAGGGACAGCAATTAGTATAGCTTAGTGATAGAGTACATGCTTAGCATGAGTGAGTCCCTGAGTTCAATACTCAGCAACAAAGGGAAAGGGGAAGAGTGTGACGGTACAATTATACAAAATGGATAGGTATCAGTGTATGAATCTAAGTGGAAAATAAGCCAAACATTAAAAAAAAAAACTGATTCGATTTTTATGCCACTCTGCAAACAACAAAATCATACAGACAGAAAGCAGACCTGCAACCAGTGGCTAAGGAGAAAACAGATTGCAGAAGAGCATAAGAGAAGTTTTGTTTTTCAAGACCGGATTTTTCTGTGTAGCCTTGGCTATCATCTCTTTGAAAACCAGGCTGGCCCCGAATTCACAGAGATTCAATTGCCTCTGCATCCCTGAGTGCTGGGATTACAGGCATGCACTACCATGCCCAGCTTTATAAGAGGACTTTTATAGGGAAGAAAGTGTTTGATATATTGATTGTGGTAGTGATTATACTAGTGTATACAATTGCTTAAAACCACTGAACTGTTTTCCTATTTTTTTCACACATAAATTATGCTTGAATAAACTACATAAATTACACAAAAATGTAAAAAAAGTACACATTTTCTACTTCAGATTATAATTTATGCAACATTCAGAGTTTCATTAAAAAAAAAAACAAAGAAATCTTCCCTTTGTTCACTGTGGAAGAAAAGTAGTCACATTAGCCACAGGATAGAGGTGGGAACTACAAAATCTCAAGCAAGCTTCGGGAAATGGAAGAGTCCATGTGGTCAGAGAATGGCCAAAGCCAAACACATTGTGGGTCAAATCTGGAGGAACAAACTGGCCTGGAACATTATGATACAAAGGGAGTGAGAGTGAAGATGCCTAAGTGGGAGGTCAGAGGATGAGCAGAATGGGAAGTGTGTCCACAGAAACCATCTTAACCCCAAGCACATCAGACCACAAGCAAGTTGGGGAACCCTGTGTGGTGGCATCATAACATGGGTTCTTAGTGCCAACAGGGCTGGAAGTAAGGGAGGAGGGTATGAAATGAAGAAATAGCCTCAGTAGGGAGAGAAAACAAGTCATTATAAAGAACAGCAAAAAATAAACAAGATGTGTGTGTGTGTGTGTGTGTGTTTGTGTGTGTGTGTGTGTGCATGTGTGCAAAGCCTGATTTCTCAATGTTTGAGAAGACCATTACAACATCAAAAATGCAAACGCTAGATTTCTGGGCTGAAGTTAGAAGTACTGAAATAGTTCACAGTTTTCAATGGTCAGAGACAGAAATATAGATATATGTGAAAATATGGATAAATATATCCTCTAGCTCCACATGAAGAGAACTTGGGGATACTTGTAACCCAACAGTAATAATGATGCTAGTGATGAGAAATTAGCCTCTACTTGGAGAAAGCAGGGATCCCTAGAGGAATAGTTGATTACAGGGCTGCACTTGGCCTATTGTGTAAGCAGCCCTATGTCAGAGGATTAACACAACAAAGGAGAAGAAATGGGTGTGCACGTGTGCCAGAAATACCTTAGATCAAAAAGTAATGATGCTCAAAGAATGATGGAAATGGGACATATTAAAAAGACACAAAAAGGACTAGAGAGATTGCTATGAGGTTAAAGGTCCTGAGTTTAATTTCCAGTAATCACATGGTGGCTTACAACCATCTATAATGAGATCTGTTACTCTTTTCAGGCCTGCAGGCATACATGCAGGCAGAACCCTGTATAAATAATAAAAATTCCTTTTTAATAATTAATTTTATTAATTACCATTTATTCATTTTGTATCCCCCTGTAGCTCACTCTCTTCTCCCTTCTCAACCACACCCTCTCTCCCTCTTCCCCACCCATGTCCCACCCTCAGTCCACTGATAAGAGAGGTCCTCCTCCCCTTACCTCTGACCCTAGTCTATCAATTCTCATCAGGAGTGGCTTCATTGTCTTCCTCTGTGGCCTGGGAAATCTGCTTGCCCCTCAGGGTGAGCTGATCAACGAGCAGGCCAGTCAGTTCCTGTCAGAGACAATCCCTGTCCTCATTACTATGGAACCCACTTGGACACTGAACTGCCATGGGCTACCTCCATGCAGGGGTTCCAGGCCATCTCCATGTGTGGTCCTTGGCTGGAGTATCAGTCTCAGAAAACACCCCTCTTTCCAGACTTTTTGGATCTGTTGTTCTCGTTGTGGAGCTCCTGTTCTCTCCAGGTCTTACTATCTCTCACTTCTTTCATAAGATTCCTTGCACTCTGCCCAAAGTTTGGCTATGAGTCTCAGCATCTGCCTTGATACCCTGTAGGGTAGAGCCTTTCAGAGCCCCTCTGTGGTAGGCTTCTGTCCTGTTGCCTGTTTTCTCCCTCCTCCAATATCCATCTTCTTTGCCTTTCTGAATAGAGACTGAACATTTTAGCCAGAGTCCTCCTTCTTGATAAGCTTCCTTAGGTATACAGATTTTAATATGTTTATCCTATATTATATGACTAATATCCACTTATGAGTATATACCCAGGGTCTCTTTCTGCTTCTGAGAATACTCACTCAGTATGATCTTTTCCAGTAGACACAGAAGCTGGATATTTGAGCTCTTGGTCAAATGACAAAACAATTTAAACATCAAAATGAATGGTTAGAATATCTATGTCCTCCCAAAATTCCTATGTTGAAGTCCTAAGACACAAAGTAACAGAACTGCATGATATCTTTGGGAAGTACTCAGGTCTTGGGGGTGAAGTCCTTATAAATAGATAAATAGGTTCATAACCTATAAAATCATGTGGCCCTTTAGGCCACTTAGATTAAAGTGAAAACAGGACTGTAGACAAGCATGCCCCCAAGTAGACTTCATATTGTAACATTAGACTTTCCAGAGTTGACAACTGTGAGAAATAAAGTCTTTGTTTATAAATCATTTGTCATAGAAACCCCCACAGCTAAAACAAAACAATAACAGTACAGTCCACTACAGAAGGCACATAAATCCATATTGATGTAAGTGTATGGCAAATGCATTAACATTCTGATGAGGACCAAGACAGTGTCATGTGAGTCCAGGGTATTAACTCTGTAGTAGAAAAGCCTGACAGACACTGATTACAAGTAATTAAAGTTAAAGTATGTAACATCTGACAGGACACAGTGTCTTACACTGGTGTGATAACCTTGTCCAAGTTTATATATTTATCCATGACAACACAGAGAGCTGAGAGAGAGTCTACAAAAATAACTAACCTGGGATATTAGCCATATAGTACAGGATAACCATGGTACAACCCACAGACCCAAATAAACTAAGTAACATGGAGGGTTGAAGAGAGGATCCTTGAATCCCACTAAGAAGGGGAAATAAAATAGACATCACAGACATGGGAAGTGGAGGGAGAGAGGAAGTGGGTGGGAGGGGGGGTGAAGAGAGGAACAAGAGAGGGGATCAGGTTTGGGTAAAGGGGGCAGGGGGTGAGATGGCTGGGGGAGAGGGAAAATTGGAGGCACCTGGGAAGATATGGGGGTGACCCTGGCTGAGACTCCTAACAGCAGGGATATTAAAACTGAAGTAGATACATCCTGTAGCCAGAATATGGAGGGGGACACCAACCAACGCACAAAACCTTAGATGCAAATTTGTACCCCTACAAGATTTGCAGGGATAAATGATGGAAGAGAAATTGAGGAAATGGCCAACCAAGGACTGGCAGAACTTCAGACCCAACCCATGGGAAAGACCCAACTTCTGAGACTATTAATACTACTCTGCTATACTTGTAGACAGGAGACCAGCATTATCTGTCATCTGAGAGGCTTCATCCAGTAGATAGCGAAAGCAGATGCAGAGACCCACAGCCAAATAATTAGGCAGAACTCAGGGAGTCTTGTGGAAGAGTCAGAGGAATGATTGAGGAGTAGGAGGGGTAGGACACCACAAGAACTACGCAGCCAGCTCCCCTGGGACAGTGGGGCCTCATAGAGACTGAACCACCAACAATATAACATGCCTGGACTAGTCGTAGCCCCCCTATACATATGAAACTGATGGGCTGCTTGTCCTCAAGTGGGTCTCTTAACTACAAAAGCAGGGAATGTCTCTGCCTTGGACTCTGTTGACCCCTTCTGGATTCCATTTCCCTAGCAGGGCTGCCTTGTCTTGCCTTAGTGAAAGAGAAGGTACTTACTCCTGATGAAACTTGATTTCCCAGGGTGGGTTGGTTATGGGGTTATAGGGAAAGTGGGTGGGAGGGTGGGACTGAGGAGAAGAGGAGGGAGTGGGGTTGTGAGTGGGATGTAAATTGAACAACAAAATAAATTAATGAAGAAAAAATATAACTGAACCATAGTCATCAAAAGTGACAAGATCATGAAAAAGATGAGGGAAATGTTCCATATTGAAAAAGACTAAAGACATAAAGATACAATATAACACTTAAATATACCATCTTCCTTTGACATATGTTTGAGTAATAACATAGTCAACAAAATCCAAATTAAATGGAATACCATGTCAACATGAACTATTTTGATAACTGCACTGTCATTATTTAGGATAACGTTCTTGTTTGTAAAAAGTTGACACTAAACCATTCTGAGTGACAGGGCATCAGGTCAGCAGCTTCCTTTCAAAATGTCCAAAGTAAAACAGCAATTAACTGTGTACCATACTTGGAACTTTTTTATTTTTTTCAAAATTGTGGGGGAGGCTGGGCATGGTTTTAATCCCAGCATTTGGAAGGCAGCGGGAGGATGCTCTCTGTAGGTTCAAGACCAGCCTGGTCTACATAGGGAAGCCCAGGACAGCCAGAGCTCTATAGAGAGAATTTGTCTCAAAACAACAACAAAAACAACTAAATAAAATTGTTGTAGGGGGAAGAACAATGTAACTAAAAACTGAACAAGATTAAAAACAAAACTGATTCTCCACACTGGCAGTCTGGGTAAGACTATGTCTGTAAGAGACTGACAAGTGAAATGACATGACATTTTGAAGCAGCAAGAAGATTCTCTAAATATAGTCCAATGTCTTCATTTTGTGTTTGTGTGTGTGTGTGTGTTCATGACAGCACTTAAGAAGCTTGCATACTAGGGAACACATAGGAAATTGTCAGAAGACAACTCTGTGCAATCACTTCTTGCATTCTACCTTTTCATAAATTTAGGGATCGAACTCAGGTCTCTAGGCTTGCCCAGCAAGAGCTTTTATCTGCTGAGCCATCTCATCGACCTGCAAGCGGTTCTCTTAAGTGACCTCAATTAGGCAGTAGTGAGAAAAATTTGGGAAGAATCCCTTCTCTTAAACAAATTCTTAGGGAATACGCTAGTGCTACCAACGACTAACAATCAGCAAAACACAACCTAAGTACCTCCAGAGCCAAAGGGCTGCAGGGCTGGTAGCTAAAATTTCTTGCAAGTGTAAAACTGGAATTACCTTGAAATAAAAGTACTTTCCCAACTCTACAGTAACCTTGTAATTACGTCCTGTTTCTCTATACATAACAACGAAAAGAGATAAAAATAATAAAATAAGCCTGTGTGAGCCCTGTACACTCCTGGTTGTGCAAGTCCATCAAAGTATAAACAACAGTGTATCTGCCAAAATGTTCCTTATGAAGAATTCTCTGATGAATAAAGAGAACAATCAAATCATGTGAAAGCTAAGAGAGAGAGAGAGAGAGAGAGAGAGAGAGAGAGAGAGAGAGAGAGAGAGAGAACCTGCAGTGTTTGAGTGTTTGCCTGGCTGTCTTTATTCTGGAATGTAAGCACATAAGTCCGGAAACAATATTCCTAGAAGTGTGCAAGGATCCTGTGGCTTTTCCAAGTACTAGGCATTCTTTTCAGCGGGATGTCCAAACTCCTCCACCCCAAACCCCAGGGCAGGCAGGAGGCAGCACAGGACTGTCTGTGCTTCCCTTCCAGGACTGGCCCCAGCATCACTCTTACTCAGGATGCAGAGCACAAGTGTATCCTAGAAATTCCTCACAGTGTGCTCCCGCCCTCCCAACCCTGGCAGCACGAGGGCGCTGTCCTGGGTACCAACAGCCTGCACAGAAGCTCTTGTCTGAATGCGGGCAGGCCCTTCCGACCCGCCCGGCCCGCCAGCCCCCAGCTGCAACACCGCGGCTAGGCCCGGCGACCGCCATCCTGCGGGTCCCTCACACACGCCCACAGCCAGCCAGGCTCGGCTACACTGCGATGGATGACACCGGTGAACCCGCTGCTTCTCCACCGCGGGAACCAACCCTCTTTCCTCCCAGCCGCAGTGGCAGGCCCAAAACCGCCAAGCCCAGTGGATGGCTGCTGGGGGCTGAGGCGGAGCGCAGAGGCGGAGGAGGGGGAGGAGCCCGAGAACGGAGGCGGAGCCTAGGTGAGCGGAGGTGGAGCCCGGGGGCGGAGGCGGAGCCCAGGCGGCGCCCGCCCCACAGCCTTACCTGGCTTCTCCTGGTCTCAGCCTACCACGATGAAGTAGTCCACTAGTCAAGCCGTGACCACCGCCACCGCGCCCGGGAAGAGGGTTCCCGTCGCCAACCCTCGCTGCTGCCGCCCACCAGGCCCGGAGGAGCTCAGCGTTTTCCCTTCAGCGTCCGTAGCCATAGTAATGGCGCTTACGTCACGCTGGACAATGGAGGCGCGCACTGCGCCGCGCCTCGCGCAAGCCCCTCCCCCGCCCCACCCGAGCGGGCTCGGCCTTTGGGTTCCTCCGAGGCCGCTCGGACCCGCGGCTCAGAAATTGGGCGGCTGGGCGCATTCTCACCACGGAGGCGGAGCTCTTAGAGGCCGGGCATCTGCTTCAACACCCCCCTCCCCTATTCTTTATTTTCCTGGAGCAGGGTCTTTCCTTCCGCCTTCTCTCCCTTTTGCAGTGCGGGGAGAAGGGCATGGAGGGGTGCGGGGTCAGTGGAAAGTTTGCTCTTTTCTGCTGCCTGCTTGCCACTGGCCGCGCAGCAGAGATTCTCCCGCCCTCGGCTGGAAGCTTGAAATTAGCACCGCCAAGGCTTTCTGGCTGCACGTTTCCTGTTTATGTTGTGCAGATGGGAATTTTAGAAACAAGCCACCGAGCTGGCGGGGGTGGAAAAGACTTGTGCAATCTTCAGAGGCGCCTATGGTTTCTGGGCTGCCTGGGCTGGGGGCGGTCAGCTTGGGCTTTCCTCTGAGTGCCCAAGAGAGTTGGGTTCCTCCTAGAAACAGGGCATCAGGGCATCCCAGGGATCCTCCTGAAATGGTCCTGTCTCTCCCCAGGGAGACCTGCCCACCTGAATTTCACTGTTTTTTTGTCTCAAAGTTCTGGTAGCTGAAGCAGGTATTAACTTCCAAGTTGCTTTATTGCAAACGTGCAATCAGATAAATTCATGGGACTCTTTGTCCAGTCTAGAGATCATCCTAGTCAATTGAGTTTATTTTTTATTTCTTTTTTTTAAATTTTCATTAGTTACAATTTATTCACTTTGTATCCCCCCTGTAGCTCCCTCCCTCCTCCTCTCCCAATCCCATCCACCCTCCCCCTTCTCCACCCATGCTCCTCCGACAGTCCACTGATAGGGCTGGTTTTCCTCCCCTTCATTCTGATCCTTGTCTATCAGGTCTCATAAGGACTGGCTGCATTTTCTTCCTCTGTGGCCTGGTAAGGCTGCTCCCCGCTCAAGGGGAGCTGATCAAAGAGCAGGCCAATCAGTTCATTTCAGAAAGTTCCTGTTCACAAAATATCCACTAATGATGTTTTCAAATTTGGCTGGTACAACACTTGTATGAGTTTCCTTTGTCACAGCTTAATGATCATGAAGTTTAGTAGTAGAATATGTATGCGAATTAACACTGAAGTTTTCAGAACCTGTGGTTTAGAAATTATCTTTGTGAGACCATCATTCGCTGAGGGGTTTGATCCTTAATATATTGTATATGGGAGATGGCAATTTACTTAGTGCAACACATACACCATCTGACAATGATTAGTAGGAAGCTCATGACTAAAGCTGTGAAGTCAAAGAGTCCAAAGAGTCATCAGCTCAGCTGCTCTGATTGACTAGTTCTCTTTTATGGGCCAGCGTTTCCCTTCCGGATTCAATGCTGGTAACTGAATTTACGATTTCATACATGCTAGGAAAGGCTTCTACCATTAAGCTATATTCCCAGTGACAGGGCAGCCTTTTTCAGCAGGGGTCTGAACAGGTTAGGCTGGGCCATGCTAGAAGAATTGAAACTGAGGGGGTGCTTTAACTCAGGACCTCCTTTGTAAATGGCTGCTAGTCAGACAGAGGAGTCAGCAGAACTGAAGTGATGAAGAGTAGGGTGGTTTTCAAAATAACTCATATAGACATTTTCCCAGTCATGTCCTGGGGAGCTCTTCCTCCATCTTTTCAGTAAAGAGTAATCTCATTAGCAGCCTAGTTAGAAAGTCCTTCCTTATGAGTCAAAGTTGGCCCCCTGTAACCTCCCTCGTGTTCTCTGAAGTTACAAGAGGGGTGGGGCACCACATGGGTGTTATTTTTTTCTTAATTATTAGTGTGGGTTTTTTCCCTAAATTTTACTTATTTTTTGAACTTAGGGATAAGGGACTGGAGAGATGACTATGCACTTAAGAGCACTGTGTTGCTCTTCCAAAGACCAAATTCGACTCCCAGAATTCTTGACAGTTCACAACCATCCATCTGTAATACCAGGTACATGGGATACTCCTCTTGTCTCCTCCAGAAACAGGCATGCATATGGAACATGAACATGCAAAATCGAAACACGTAAAATTAAAAAAAATAATCTATTTTATTCCTGGGATAAAACTTATATATCATAAAATTAAATATACACTCCAGTGGCATTTAATATATCTCACTGTTGGACAATGAATACATCTGTCTAGTTGTCTCCCCAGCCCCTATTTACTCTTTAAATGCATATTGTTTAAATTCTATTTGCAAATATTGACATTAACCCAAGGTAATAACTCTTCCTCCTACTAATACTAAACTGCATTCCCACCCTGCAGTTTAATTTTGTTCTTTTTCTTTATCAAAGTTGTTTTCCAAACCTAGAATTGAGCATTACCTTCTTGACTAAATTTATTCTATTATGGTCTTAGATAGACTAGTGGACAATTAAATGGCTGTTTTGTAAATGAAGTTTTACTATATATATATATATATATATATATATATATATATATATTAAATGCTATTGTTTTGCTAAAGGTATATATATATATATATATATATATATATATACACACACACACACACACACACACACACACACATATAAAGCATTGTCAACCCACAAATATACCCTTGAGTTTTTCTGTTGTCATCTGTTGCTGCTCATGGGACCCACCCGTTAGTCTGGTTTGTTGCCCCAATTAGACTCCCTTGGAGAAAACTAAATTTTTAATTCATTATTATTTAATGATTTAGTGAGTGTTCTTTTAATGAGTAGGAGAACTTTATTGATGATCCATGGTGTAGTTATTTTTTTTGGGGGGGGAGATTTATTATATGCACAGAATTCTATAAACCTGCATGTCAGAAGAGGGCACCAGATCTCACTATAGATGGTCGTGAGCCCTTGTGTGGGTGCTGGGAATTGGACTCAGGACTTCTGGAAGAGCAGCAAGTGCTCTTAAGCTCTGTACTGTCTCTCCACTCCCCTTATTTATGTTTTTATTTTTAATTTTTATTTATTCACTTTACATCCCTGTCATAGACCCGTCCCTGCTCTCCTCCCGGTCCTACCATTCCTCTTTCTCCTATCACCCCTCACATGGCTCCTTAGAGAAGAGGATCACACCCCCTCCCGTGTGCCCAACAACCAATGCCAACATATCAAGTACCATCAGGACTGAGCGCATCCTCTTCCCCTCTGGCCTGGGAAGGCATCCAAGACAGGGGAAAGTGAGTAAAGCTAGCTGTTGTGTCAGGATGCATTCATATGTGTTTGTCCTGCTGTGTTTACAAGGCCTTGTTACCCTTGTGTCCTTCATCCTCTCTGGCGATTACACTCTGCACACAGAGTACCTTAAGCTTTAAGGGGTAAGCGTTTGCTTGAGACATCTCATTTAGGGTGGAATGGTCCAAGGCCTCTCACTGTCTGTGTATTGACTGGACATGTGTCTCTGGATTTGTTCCCATCTGCTGCAGGAGGAAGTTTCCGATGATGGCTGAGCAAGGCAAAAATCTGTGAGTATGGCTGTGCTACTTTAGCACAACTGTAGCATTTAGATTTTCTCTTAAAATACCTGGCCTGTGTAGACTCAGGATCCTGGTCACCCAAGAAGTATTGGATCAGGTTCCTTCTCATGAAGTGGCCCTCCTGAAACCCAACCAGGTATTATTTGGTCACTTCCATGACGTTTGTGCCACAAGGGCACCAACAAATCTTTTAGTCTTGTCATCTTTGGAGAGTGAAGGGCGTATGGCTGGGTTGGTGTGTACTTTTCTCTTCCGGTGGCAAGCACAGTATGTTCCAGTATCATGAACTGTAGCCCATAGGTGGTGAAGGTTCTAGGTAGGCGCCAACTGGGATTCTCTATGTCCAATGTCTTGAGGCGGTGTTGTCCTCAGCAACAGAATCTTACCATCAGGTTGAGGAGAGCATGAGAGGATGGACAAAGGTTCGGTGGCCCCAGGCCCTGCTTTGATCTAGTATAGAGTCTTCCTACGTTCTTACCCCACAGGACTCGGGAGGAGGCTGGCTCTCGAGACACTCCTTTATGTGTTCTTATTAAATTGAAATAAATACATAGTATTAAATTAAGCACATCATCTATATAAAGCCAGTTAGTAAGTGACACATGCGCACCACCAGAGAGCACTGGATCCCTTGACAGATGGGTGGAGCGCCACCGTGTCACTGGGGATGGAACCCAGCACATCGGTAAAAGAGGGATTATTTGTGTAAGACAAAGGTTGGCTTGTTTTTTTTTTTTTGTTTGTTTGTTTGTTTTCTCTTAACTTTTATTAAATACACTTTATTCACTTTGTTTCCCCCATAAACCCCTCCCTCTTTCCTGCCCAATCCCACCCTCCCTCCTCCTTCTTCACGCATGCCTTTTCCCCAAGTCCACTGATAGGGAAGGTCCCCCTCTCCTTCCTTCTGATCTTAGTTGTCCATCCATCCATCCATCCATCCTTTCATTCATTCATTCATTGAACAGCATTCTGCCTGTGCATGAGAAGTAGGGCACCAGATCTCATTACAGATGTCTGTGAGCCACCATGTGGTTGCTGGGAATTGAACTCAGGACCTCTGGAAGAGCAGCCAGCGCTGTTAACCTGTAAGCCATTTCTGCAGCCTCCGGTTTTGTTCTTTGGTTTTGTTTTATTTTTTTTTAATCTTTAAAAAAGATTTATTATCCATGTGAGCGGATTTCTGCCTTTATGAAACTAGTCCTGCTTTGAGTAGGAAACTCAAAATTAATTTTAAAAGGGACAGGGACCCCAGGATCCCTCCTCCAGGGACCGTGAACCGGTTGGACTGCGTCTGATTAGGAGAATTCAAACTGCACATTTTTTTTCCTTCACACAAGCAGCTTCCAGTATCAGGACATGTTTACTTCCGGTACCAGGGGACAGGGGGAAGACGTCACAAACTGGTTCATGGTCGGTTTCTGATACCGAAGACGACAAGAGGAGCAGAGCGGGGAACAGTGGAAACACTGTGTGTGTGTTGAGGCGACGGAAAAGGTCTTCAGGGGATTCTACTGGATCCAGGCAAAGTTACCATCACAGGAAGGAGAAGAAGGCTGGCATGGGAGGTTGTAAGCAGAGCGCACAGCATTCTGGGAATTGTATTTCCGCTTCCACGACGGGGTAAAGTGGAAGAAAGGGTGAGACCTGGCTATGTGACTACAAACACTCTCAGAAGTCCTTGCCCCGAGGCCTGCCATATTTGTAGTCCTCACCGAGGCTCGCAGCTGGCACAATGCACTCTGGGATTGTTTGTAGTTATCTGGCTAAGGAGTGCTGGGCTTTAGGAATCCTCCAGGTCCGTGGTTCACATCCGTGTCTGGGACATTTCATCATGAGTTCAGTGTTCTGTCGTCAGGATGTTCACAGTCGAACTAGATAAAAGAGATTTTTTTTTTTGTCTACGAGACACCTATAATACAACGTGAGTGGCTAGATGTGGGCCTGAAATGCGGTAGATGGATTTAGAGCCTGGCCAGCTCCTCAGAGGGTGATGGGGGCGTGGGGTGGACAGGACTGTGGTGAATGTTAAGTGGAACGCGAACATCCACAAGCATACAAGCCATGTCTTCAATGTCTTCTGTACTGTTGAAAAAGCAGGCACTTGAGGAAAACTATAAGGTTATGTTTCAAGAACTTGACGGTAGAAATTCAAAGTTCAAGAGTTAGCATGGCACCTGTTCATTTTCCTAGTTCCTCATTCTATATCCTGTTATTTTCAGGTATTTTAAACCGAACAAACAGCATCTTTTCGGGCTGGAAATGGACTGTAGTTTTCAGGTCAGATAGGTAATAGCATATAATTTTTGAGGATTTTCTTAGAAAACCCTTACCAATAACTCAAAAGTGGACTTCTCATGCCTGGTATTGGAGTTCTTGTTAGATGGAAGGACCATTGTCATCACAGGGGCAAAGTTTCATTTAAACTAAATTTTCGTTTTATACAACTTATATGGATTATACATATTTTAGGTAGATTGTTACTAGTATGATTTCGTGTTACTTTTCCACACATCCTTACTGTTATTTTACCTTCCTCCCTTTTGTATTTCTTTCAGTCTCACCTCCTAATTATTATTATCCCCCCCCCATGTTTTTCCCATTTCCTATTTCAAATCACTAAAACCCTTCTACTTCCTACCGCTCCCACAACAACTCCATTCTTATTTTGGAAATGCTCCTTTTTTTTACTCCTTGTTATTGCAATTACTGCCAGATATGGACTCATATCTGAGTATATACATACTCAGTTTAGAGCTAGGAAACTTAGAGGAGAGAAAATGTGAAGTTTGTCTTTCTGTGTTTGGATTACCTCATATAGCATGATTTTTTTTTCTAGTTCCATCTCTTTACCTGCAAAATTTTTATACTACTCAATAGCAATTCATTTTAAAATCATGAGCTAAAGAGGTAATATTTAGTTCATTTTTCAGGCTATAATATAATTATATAATTTTGGGCCTTCTTTTTTCTTCCCTCCAAACCTTCCCATATACCTCTCCTGCTTCTCTCTTAAATTCATGTTTTTTTTTTTCTTTAATTGGTATTATACTCTTAACATTAGTTGCTCAGTTTAATAATGTGACTTCCATGGATGTTTTCAGGGCTGATTGTTTGGTATTGGATAACTGATTGTACGCTCTTTCATGGGAAGAATATTTATCCCACTCTCAGCCTTTATGAGTTCCCTGTAGATTTTTGCATATGATTGAGGTCAGTGGTTTCTCTATGGAGCACATTCGCATGTCTTATATTTTTCAACTTTCAGTCCATGTTTATGCAGGTATATTGTTAAGTATTTTTTTTCTTTATTTGTTATATTGGTAACTCTTATGGCTCTGGCTTCTGGTATTATTAGGAGACACACTACCAGAACCTACTCTGATCTTCTGCCTTATATACATTTTTCATCAACTGTGCTGCATGATCTCTGAGACTTAGATCTGGGAATTGTTTTGTAGATATGTGTGAGTGTTCTCCAGAATTCTGCCTTATGATTCGTTGTGCTTTTCAGTTATCATGGTTGGTGTAAAGAAAAGCTTCTTTCATCAGTCATAAACTGCTGATGAAACTTTACTTATCTGTGAAATTTACTTATCTGTGTGCATTATTAAAAATATTTAGGTTACGATGTTTATATTCATGAATGGACTTACATGTATTATAGGGATTTTATGTAGATAATTCAGAGAATGGTTGTTTAAAACTCTTTCACAAATATTTACTATTATTTCACCCACTTTCTTCTTTTATATATTCATCCACCTTCATATTTAGAGTTCCTCCCCCACATTATCCCAGTCAGATCAATTATACCCTGCCATTGTATGTTTTCTTGCTTCTACAGTTATTCCATGGTGAATACTCACATCTGAACATTTGGAGCTAGATGCCCCAGAGTATAGGATGGGAGATATTTGTCTTCTGAATATGGGTTACCTTAATTATACTTTTTTCTTACATATATTTATGTGTGATATTTTTCTTATTGATTTATCGTGTTAAAGATATTTATGAGTTTCCATTTCTTACCTACTGTGAATAGAATAATAATGAACATGACTGAGCAAATATTTCTAAGTGGGATATCTAGTCATTTTTATATATGTAAAGGAAAAGAGAACAGGGTCATGCAGTAGATTTATTTTTATCTTTTACAAAATTCTCTATACTGAAATCTGGAATGGATCAACCTGTTTAAAAGTCTGTCCCCTTTGCAGAGATCAACTTTTTTGCCTGTTATATAGAGAATCTCAAATGCCACCCAATGCCCTGTTATACTCCCTAAAATAACAAAGAGAAGTATGTAGTTCTTGTACTATTTATCTCAGTTACTGTCATGTAATTACATTTGGAATATTTATATTGTCTATGAATTGAATTCATAAGTAACATGCATAACATACTAAAATTTTAGCAGCAGCTTTTCTTCTGAAAGAAAATGTCTGTGATTGTGAGACAAAGTGAGGGGCTCTTATTTTTGCTTAAATATATATTTCAGAAAAAAATTCTGAAAAGTAGGTAAATGGTTTATTTTTAGTATACTAATGAGTTTTATTAGAGAAACCAATACATCAAAGTGGTCAGTTTTTGTATGCTATTTTTTGTTTTTCAAACATCTCAATGAGTTTTTATCAGGTTTTAAGAGAATAATGTAGCACTTTGGGAAAAAGATGCACCCCAGCAGCCCTGCACTGGAGGCCAAGATGGAGAAGACCTCCACAGCCACCATGGCTTTGCCCTTGGTGCTCAGGTAGACTGGGATGAAGGTAACCCAGACAATGCAAAACACCAGCATGCTAAATGTCAGGAACTTGGCCTCATTGAATGTGTCTGGCAGGTTCCTTACCAGGAAAGCCACAGTGAAGCTGCATAAGGCCAAGGTCCCTAAGTAAACCAGCACAGAGTAGAAAGCAGTAACTGAGCCCTTGTTGCATAAAATGATGACATGAACATGTTCAGAGTGTGCATCTGTGTCAATATGGGGAGGAGAGGCTCCCAGCCAGACTGCAGAGAGAATAAGTTGGATCAGGACACAGATGGAGATGACAGCATTATAGACACCTGAGACAAACAACCTTCTCATTGTTCTCCCTGGTTTCATGACCCTAAAGGCCAGAATTACAGTTATAGTTTTTGCCAAAACAGTGGAAATAGCCAAGGTGAACACAAGTGCAAATGTCATTTGTTGCAGTATGAAGGAAGCTGTGTTTGGGTGCCCAAAGAAGAAAAAGGAGCAGAGGAAGCAGAGGAGTTTGGAGATGAGCAGGATGTAGCTGAGAGTCCGGTTATTGGCCTTAACAATAGCTGATTCTCGGTGTTTGAGAAAGATCCCCAAAATTACAGTTGTTGTGATAGATAAGCACAGAGCAGTACAGGCCAGATCCATGCCCAGAGGATCCTCTAAGGAAAGGAAGGTAACTGCCTTGGGCAGGCATTGGTTTCTCTCAGGGTTTGGGTACTCTTCATTTACACAAGGGATGCACTCCTGATGATCTGTGTGGAGGAAGTGATTCAACATTTCAGCTTTTACAACTGTTTAGTCCTTGCACATTTAATTCATGTTAGTGCTTTGCAATGATGTGTGTACCCTGGTATATTCTGCTTCCTGTTACTGCCAAGCTCATGAAATCTTTATAATTCCCATTTCTACTGTTTACCTTGTTTAATTAAAAATAAGCTTTCTGCTCAGCAGCTTATCACTGTTTCTCTAGGGCAGTGAAGTCTATTTAACTCATATTCAGATAAAGTAACACTATCAAGTAAGCCTTCAAATGCTTTTTTTATACTTTGAGATTATCAGTATGTGTACATTGTATTTTGATTACATCAGTGTATAAAAATACAGTTCCCTGTTGCCATCATCATGGGCTCTTCACATTTTTCTTGTTACTCACTGTTTCAGTGGATATTTGTTATCCCACTCATATAATTTTTCTAAGGTAATGTGGGAATAAATTAGGTCCCATCTTCATGCCTCTGGAACAGTTCTCATTTGGCAGTAAATATACAACACTTCCATCAACAAACTCCAGCTATAAGCTCAGAACAATCATTACCTATCTCAGCTGTAGAAGTTGCAAATAAATTTCTATATTCTTCGACATCCTTTGACTCAGGACAGGACTCTTTGTCACTATTGATTCCAGAATAATCCTGGGAATTGTTCAAATTTAGACTCTTGTTCTTCCAGTAATATCCTGAAGACTAAAAAATGACCTACATGTCATAAATACCATAAATCTATAAAATATTAAATCAAAAAGGGAGAATGACACAGCCATATCCTTTGAAATTGTTGAGAATTGCAAAGCCAGCACAGTTGCTTGGTGCTATTCCAGCAAAGCTGAGCAGATTGTTACAATCATTCTTCTATCTCTAACTTCTGGGTTTTTTTTCCTGTGTGTTGCATTACTGGGGACTCTTTACACTATGATTCAATTTCTGTTTGTTTGGTTGGTTTTTCTACAGAAAAAATACATCTGAGTCTTTTTTAAAATAAGGAATTTTTAAATTAATTATGTTTTATTCACTTTGTATCTCAGATGTAGTACCCTTGCTCAGTCCCTCCACACTTTCCACCCTCATCTCCTCCCATGCCCCTCTCCAAGTCTGCTGATAAGGAGTCATCATTCCCTTCCCTTTAACCATAGGCTATCAGGTCTCTTCAGGACTGCCTGCATTGAAAGGGGAACAGGGACTGTCTCTGACATAAACTCAGTGGCTGGTTCTTTGATAACCTCCCCTGAATGGGGAGCAGCCTTAACAGGCCATAGAGGAAGACAATGCAGCCAGTCCTGATGAGACCCGAGTCTAATGAAATTACTAAATGTATCTGTCCACTGTTCGCAAATATTCTTTATGCCTGGATATTATTAAGCAAAGGTAAGCAGATAGAGAGATGAGGCCATTATTTGAGGAGTTTTCTTAGGGTATGTGTCCCTAAACAGTATACTGATGCAGGGTAAACAAAGACAATATGTGAACCCTGAGAGGCCTGGAGATTCAGGTATAAATTTAAGATCCTTTTTTATAGGCTTAAAGCTCCCTGAAAATGTAGTTTAAAGATAGAAAGTCACAGAGGGTACACTCCTGATGGAATAAAACTTAGTAAATGAGATAGATTAACTTAAATAAACTTTTCTACTTGTAGAATAGAAGATGATACATATAGTAGAGGGAGCTATTTAGATTCCTTAAAGTAGAGTTATAGTACTAATAATGCTAATCAAATATGTTCTGTGTGTACTTTTTAAATTGTAACTGAGCTTTTAACCCTGGATATGTAATGAAAAAAAAAAAAAACACCCATCCTGTACCACCTGTATAATCATTAATCTGTGTTTGTGCTGTGAAACTTGTATAAACAAGAGCCTTGTCAATAATAATTCAGAGCCAAAGAAAGGTCTGAATTTTAGAAGTCAGCTACTAGAGTCCCCTGACCAACTCAGCTAACTAACTCCCTCTCATTGCTGACTTCTCATCTGCTCTCTGGAGCACCCTGTAGGCAAAGAACTCTACTTTCCATGCTCAGGATTGCCCCACAGAAAGGCTCCTGGCACAAGCTCACAGAGAATGTACTGCCAAAAAATAGAGCATGCATGGGACAGATCTGGGCTCTGTACAAATGTAACAGTTCTGCAGCTTGGTCTTATGGGAACACCTAACAGCAAGACCAAAGCTGTCTCTGATTCTTTTGTCTGCCATTGGCTCCCTTTGTCCTAATTGGATTGCCTTGTGTAGCCTCAATTACAGAAGTTGTGCATAATCTTATTGCAACTTTATATGCCAAGGCTGGTTGATATCCATGGGGGACTTCTGTTTTTGGAAAGAAAGAGAGCAGAGGCACATTGGTTTGGGAGGTGAGGTGAGAGGGAGGGTTTGATAGGAGAGGTGTGAGCAGATGCTGTAATAGTACACAAATTAATTAATAATATAATAAAAATAAATAATAACATTGTAATAGAAATGAGTGAAAGAGAAACAAAGAAAACAATACATAAAATTAACCAAAGGAAGATCTGGATTTTTCAGAAGATAAAGAAAACTGACAGATCCATATCTCAATTAAATTAAGGAACAAAAAAAAAACAGAGTACTCAAATTAACAGAATCAGAAATTACAGATAAACATTACTACAGAATTCAACAAAATTCACAATATTCTAAGGAAACATTTTTAAAACATACTATATTCTAGTCAGCTTAAAAATGGTCATGAGATGAATAAGTTATAGATTTGCCCAAACAACCATTTTTCATTGATGAATTCAACAATAATTCAACAACCTAAAGAGACCTAAACAGACCCAAGTGTAAATTTAAAAGATCAAAACAAGCTCCCACCAAAAGAAAAGGATGAAAGATCAAAACAAAGAAACTCCAAGACGGTGGAGACCAGTGTGCACTGTATCTGAGGAGCAGAGATTCAGAAACTCTGATACCAGTGTATGGGCAGGTGGCTAGATCCAGAGCATCAAATTGCTGCTTCTTGTTCTGGACAGGTCACCCAGGAAATGGAGTCTATCTGATCCAGGTCCTCTGTGGCCATCTCATGGCATGAGGAGTAGCAAAATTTGGGCCACCTGCCCCTCCACATACTCCAGCGAATTTGGATCCCTATAATCAGGGACTCCCTGCTCTAGCAGCCAGACTTTGGATCCCTCCTGCTGCCTGTACGGCAGCTTCAGAATCAATGGGAGAGCATCCCAGCCACCAAGCCACTGTTCTACTGGTCACCTGTGGACACCAGAAGAACAATGAAATTACAGGGATCACAGATCCAAGGTGGCAGAGCTCAGAGGAATCTGAGTACAGGGAGCACAGTTTGGGACAGGCCTGTAAGTGGCAGCCCAGCTTTATTCTGAGGAATCCCAGAGACACAACCTGAGGCATCTGCACCTTGCTAATGATGACCACCAGTACCTGAACTCCAAAATTTATGGTTCCAGTGCCACCAGTGCATGCAAATCCTTGTCCTTCAATTCACCAGTCCCTACATGTTTGTGTCCATACACTGCCATGTGCCCTACCCTTCAAGATGCTGGCATCTGAACTGCCAGTATCCATTCCTGAGCAACCGTACATTTGACATCTTCCTGAACACTACTCTAAACTCCAAAGACAGGAGGATCCAGTCTTTGGTACAGTTTCCAGGAAGAAACATGTAAGTCTACAGAGAACCAGATGGCCAAAGGCCATCATAGAAACACAGTCAACAAAAACTGGGACATCCTGGCTCCACCAGAACCCACCCATGAGAGCAATGGATATTCTAATACAGCTGAAACACAGAAAAAGGACGTTAAATCTATGTTTATGCAGTTATTAGAGACATATAAAGAAGAAAAGAACAAATGTCTCGAAGAAATACAGGGAAATAGAGGGCAAACAAAGAGAGACCATCATATACAAGAAACCACAATTAAACAGGTGAAGGAAATTATTAAAATTATTCATTCTTGGAAATGGAATTTGAATCAATAAGAAAACACACAGAACACCCTAGAGATGGAATACGTAGAGAAGAGATCAAGTACCACAGAGATAAGCATTACCTACAAAATACAAGAAATGGAGGAGAGAATCTTAGGCATTGAAGATACAATTGAAGAAACTGATCTATCTCTCAAAGAAAACATACAATCAGAAAAGTTCAAGGACTCCATGAAAATGTGAAACCTAAGAACACAGGAATAGACTAAACAGATGATTCCAGGCTCCAAGGTGCAGAATATATTTTTAATAAAAATCATAGAAGAAAATTTCTCCAACCTTAAGAAAGAGATAACCTTAAATATACAAGAGGCTTATGGTACACTAAATAGACTAGAACAGAAAAGAAAATTCTCTTGCCATAAAATAATCAAAATAATAAATCTACACAATGAAGAAAAAATATATCAAAAGCACAAAGGAAAAAGATCAAGTGACATATAAAGGCAGACCTATTAGGACCACACCAGACTTTCCGACAGAACCTATGAAATCCAGAAGGCCCTGGAGGGATGTCATGCAGAAGCAAAGAGACCACAGATGCCAGAGCAGACTAATGTACTCAACAAAACTTATAATCAACAAAGATGGAGGAAACAAGATATTCCATGACAAAACTAAGTTAAAACAATGTCTGTGCACTATCCCTGACCTTGAGAAGCTACTAGAAGGAAAATTCCAACTCAATGAGATCAACTACATCCACGAAACACAAGATATAGATAAGATCAGAAGAAAAATCAAAAGAAAACAAGCACATAAATACACTATCTGCAATAACACCACAATAAAAGGAACTGAAATTCATTGATGACTAGTATCTCTCAACATCAATGGAGTCATCAATCCAATAAAAAGACACATGCTAACAGAATAGTAATGAAAACAAAATCCTACTTTCTGCTGCATACAATAAACACACTTCAGCCCCAAACATACACACTACCTTGGAGTAAAGTGCTTGAAAATGGTTTTCCAATCAAATGGAACCCAGGAGTAAGTGGAACTACCAACTTAACATCTAATAAAATAGTCTTCCAAACAAAATTATTCAAAAGAGAAGTGAAGGATACTTTGTCCTCATCATAGAAAAATCCACCATGAGGACAACAATATCTTGAACAACTATGCCCCAAATAGAAGGGCACCTGCATTTGTAAAAGAAACATTATTAAAACTTCAGTCCCAACACAGTAATAATGGTAAACTTCATCACCTCACTCTCACCAAGTGACAGATCATTGTCACAGAAGCCAAACAGTGAAATAATGAAGCTTATATAGGTCATGAATCAAATACCTAATAGAAGTCCTCAAAAATGGTCACCCGGACACAAATATGTCTTCTTCTCTGCAAATCAAGGAACTTTCTCCCAAACTGAACACATATTCAGGCAAAAAGCAAGTCTTAACAGATACAATAAGACTGAAATAATACCTTGGATCCAATTACACAACCATGTTCTAAATCTGGACCTCAACAATGACAGAAAGAGCAAAATGCCTACACATACACATGGAACCTGAACAATTCTACTCAATAACAGGTGTTGTGGAAGAAATAAAAAAAAGTAATTAAAGATGTCCTAGAATTCAATGAAAATTAAGGCACAACATGCCCAAACTTATGGGACACAATGAAAGCAGTTCTAAGAGGAAAATTCATAGCACTAAGTGCCTTCATATAGGAATTTGAGACATCTCATACAAGCAATCTAATGACACAACCGAAAGACCTAGAATAAAACAACAATATGTAGACAGGGCCAAGAGGAGTAGAGGGCTGGAAATAATCAAATTCAGTGCTGAAATCAATATACTAGAAATGAAATGATTCAAAGAATCATCGAAACCAAGAGCTGATTCTTTGAGAATATCAACCAGAGAGACAAACTCTTAGCCAAAGTAACTAAAAGGCAGAAAGACACTATCCAAATGAACAAAATAAAAAAGGAAAAGGGTGATAGAAGGACAGAAATCATGGAAATCGAAGGAATCATTAGGTCTTACATCAAAAGTCTATACATCACAAAAACTTAATATCTATATAAAATGGACAATTGTCATGGTAGATTCCACTAAGCAAAGTTAAATCAAGATCAGGTAAATAAAACATCCTATCTTCCCCAAGGAAATAGCGGAAGTCATCAAAAGTCCCTATCCAAAAAAGCCCAGGGCCAAATGGTTTCAGCTCAGAATTTGACCAGACTTCAAAGAAGAGTAAATACAAATACTCTTCAAACAATCCCACAAAATAGAAACAGAAGGAACATTAACAAATTAATTCGATGAAAACGCAGTCACGTCACAGTCAAGACCCAAGAAAGACATGAACTTCAGACCAATTTCCGTCATGAACAATGACACAAAAAACTCAGTAAAATATTCGCAAAACAAATACAAGAATACATAAAAGATATCATCCACCACTGTCAAATAAGCTTTATCCCAGGCATGCAGGAGTGGTTCAGTCTATAGAAATCCATCAATTTAATCCACCACATAAACAAACAAAAGGAAAATAATTCCATGATCATTTCCATAGATTCCAAAAATCCAATACCTGTTCATGTATAAAATTTTGGAGAGATCAGGGTCACAAAGCACATACCTAAACATAGTAAAGTCAATATACAGCAAACCCTATAGCCAACATTAACCTAAACAGAGAGAAACTCAAATCAATCCCAATTGAGGACTTCTATTAGGTATTTGATTCATGACCTTTGTAAGCTTTATTATTTCACTGAAATCAGGGACAAGCCAAGGCTCTCTGCTCTCTCCATATCTTTTTAACATAGGAATTGAAGTCGCGTGTCACTCTGCAAGGAATTTAACCTATGATAGCATTAGATCTTAGAATATAAAGAATATTTAATTTTCAACATTTGATCATTTCCAATAATACATAAAAAATTCTGTTTGTATTATGGTTGTCTAAGGACTGGCCTTTATAATAGAATAAATAGTAGATTCTCATCATTATATTAATGTATTTTCCTTCTGACTTTTTATTTTTTTGTAAAAATTTTCATTTAAAAATAATATAATTACCTCACTATGCCTCTTCTTTTTCATTTCTCTAAACCTTCTCCTGGACCCACCTTATATTTATTCACTCTCAAATACATAGGCTCTTTTCTCATTAAATGTGTTTGTGTCTTGGTGTGTGTGTGTATATTTGTATATAAAAATGCAACCTGCTCATTCCATATGATTTTACTTATATATGTTATCACACAGTTGACCACAACCCTAAAAAGGCAGCCATGTTTTCATTTACAAAGACTTGCTTTTTTTATTGTTGATACTGAAAATAACAACTCTGTTGTAAATGCAGTTCAGTTTCTTGTGCATTCAGAAAAAATGAAGCATGTAGTTTTCCTGGAGTTACTTTGAGGAAAGAATCATTAGGTTTGTTAATCACAGAAATACAAATCTATCATGGACAACTGGAGAACTCACAATTAATGGAGAGCTCATAGCATGGAACACTGCAAAAGCTGAGATGGCCATTCTGTTCACCCAAAGGCAGGTTTTTGAAAGTAGGGTGCATATGACTCAATAGCATGAGAATTGCCACTCTAAGGTTCACACATTGTGTGGCTTCAGCAATGATTAAAAATGGATTCAGGGATGAGGGTTAGAGACATAGGGAATGGCACTACATTATGACACCAAGGTCACTTCTTAACTTTCCCTGTCTCCATTACCAAGCAGTTTGAGTAAAAGTATTATTTTTCTACCTGTCTGGTTAGAAATGTGCTGCTCTGGACAAAATGCACAAGAAAAACAGCAGACTGGTCTTTCTTTTTGTAGAACTTTCCAAAATCCTGGACCACAGCTCTGTGTATATACAAATTGCGGAGGCTGAAAGCAACACAGAAAAACTGGTCACGGTATCAAACATCACTTTAAAATAGTTTAGGCTAAATACACATAACCTATGGAAATTGCATTTGTTTATGAGGAACTCTGAGGTTTTAATGTGGGAATGTAGAATGGAGATTTCAACTTACCACACTTTCCAATACTAAATGTTCAACATCCCTGTATGGTGACCAAACTATGACTCACTACTGCCTATCCTGTGTGAAATATGTTGGACATCAAGATATCCTCTTCTGTGAGGCAGAAAGCCAGAACTTATTTTATTGTATGAATTTTGGGACAGTTGGATTTTAAGACAAGTGTCCAATCATAAAATTTGCCTCCAAGCACACTTATTTCTATCTTTATATTTCCAATCTTATAGTAACACCCATGCACTCTGATTCAGCTGCAAAAGGAAGTTCAATTTTCTCATGAAAATGTTTTGGCCATTGGTGAATTATAATCTGTTACTGTGACTTTTACCCTTGACTCCCAATGCTAGGGATTGTTCTATGCCTTTGTTTTCAAATGTTAGTGACAACATCAAATCGGACTTTCACCAGTTGCATTCTTCATCACATAACTAATAAAATTCTAATGCAATTTTAGTTTGTTATATGTTAGAAATTTTTTAGGACAGGAAATATTTCTATCTTAAACCTCTTTTCTGCCTTGGTTTGGATTCAGTTTCATATGGACTAACAGAATATGTTTCTGGATAACTGGATCATCTGTTAAGAGTTCATACAGCTCTTGCACAGAAATATGAGTTCAGTTCCTGACACACATATTGGGCAGCTCATACACATTGTTTACAGAAATGTCTTGTGTCCAAATCCATAATTTATTAATTATATATGCTACCTGACAACCTTGTAAAATTATTGATATGCTTGAGTATGAATTGTGTGAATGGAAGAATGCTTGATAAACAGCTAGCCTGTATAATTAACATATATGAAAATTTACATTTTTGTTTGCGTGTGTGTTTACATATAGAAACACTCATACATGCCTCTATATAACCAAGGGTTCTCAAATATTCATTCACTGCATTATGAACAAACACAAACATTCAAATTCAATTTATCAAATTCTAGCTAAGGAATTAGCTGACATTATGTGTGCATTTGTATGTATATTTTTATGTGTATGTATGTATACATATATGTAATTCTGAAATATTGGTTCATTTCTGATTTAAAGTTATCAAACAGAACTAAAGAGATGTTTTAGTATTTAACACGCATGCCACATAAAGAGTAAAACGTGAATTTGATCATGATGAAAAGATGGAAGAAAAGTTGGGTGCAGAAAGATAGGACTGTAATCCAAACTTTGGATCATGAAGACAGAGAGAGAACCTAAGTAATGCTGTCCACTAAGTTCAGAAAATCAGAAAGTAAATGTTTCACAGAGATAAAAATATAGTTGACAGCAACTGAGGAAGATAACCACAGTTGACTGTGGACTTAAGAAGCACATGTTCTCATGTGCATGAACACCCACACACAAGCTCACAGTCACAATAGAGCTAAGAAATTAAAATTTCACAATTATTTTAAAAGTTCAAAGAATCATTACACAATCAATTTTTATAATTCTTTAAGAATATTTCTCTTCATATTAAATACTGAAAAAATTCCAGACCTGTTTGAAGTTGTTTGGCCATTGAATCAGAACTTCATTAATGAAAAAACTTTGATCTTGTGCACTCTTGAAGACAAATTCTCCCACTTTAAGTAGTAGTGCATTTTGAAAACTATATGCAATAAAGTTTTGTATATCATACATTTCCATAATATTCTTATTCTCATCAAAGCTTATTTCATCTCCAGCAGTATTTGTAAATTTAATATTCCTCAGAAATGGATGCAGCTGAAGAGAGACATCATATGATATGAGTGGCCCACACAGATTATTGGCTGACTTTAAAGAGAAGTTCATTTTCCTTCTCTCTAACATGGCTTTCTTTTTGTAAGTGCTTAATTTGTTTATTTGTCTTCCCAGTTGTTTAGTGAGATTAAAATTATTCCCCATAGAAATAATGTAAGACCTACTGAGCACAAGTAGAAATATCTTCTATGAGATGGAAGACAGTATAGTGTGTATCATGTCCTTATTTGGAAAAAGTCCTGTGTTTTTCTCCAGCACCAGAAAATAATGTTTCAATTTAGAAGATGTAGATTTGAATAAGATCCAAAATGGTGGCACCCAGTGCACATGGTTACTAAGGCTTTAAATGTAGTGACTTCACAGCAAGTGAGAGGCCATGCTGTGGAACTGAAAATGCTAGTGTCTATGCTTCACATCTGTACAGAAGGTACTAGAAGGAAAGGTCCAACAAAAGGAAGTAAACAACACCCAAAGAAACACAGAAAATAAATAACACCACTGCTGCAAAACCAAAAGAATAGAAACACAAAAAAATGTTACAATCATAAAAATCAAAATAACAGGCACTACCAATCATTAATCATTAATATCACTCAACATCAATGGACTCAGTTCCTCAATAAAAAGACAGACTAACAGAATGGATGCATAAACAGGACTCATCAATCTGTTGCATACAAAAAAAAAACACACATCTTAAAAAAAATAGAGGACATTACCTCAGAGTGAATGGCTGGAAATAGCTTTTTCAAGGATACTGACCCAAGAAGCAAGATGAAAGGCATTCTAATATCTAATAAAATGATGTTTTAACTGAATTTATTCAAAAGAGATGGGAAAGGACACATATCATAGCAAGAGGATACATATGATTGCAAAAACCCACCAAGATGATGTCTCAATTCTGAATATTCTGCTCCATGTACAAGGGCACCTACATTTGTAAAAGTAACATTACTAAACTTTAAATCATAACACTAATACCACCACAGTAATAGAGGGAGACTTCAAGACCCCACAAAGCACAAGTCATGAATACAGTAACTAAGTAGAGAAACAATTAATGGAAGAAGAGATCAAATGGATTTAATGGATTTGCACAGATTTTGACCCAGACAAAAAGGAATATACCTTCTTTTCAGCACCTCACATCTTCTCCAGAATTGCCCATTGACATGGTCAGAAAGCAAGCCTCAACAGGTACAAGAAAGTTGAAATAACCCCTTGCATCTTATCATACCACCATGGATTAAAGCTAGATTTCCATAACAATGGAAATAAGACTAAACCTAAAAAAAACTCATGGAAACAGAACAACTCGGTAACCACTGAGACAGGGAAGAAATAAATTAAGGTTGTTCTAGAATTCAATGAAAATGAAGGGACAACATACCTAAACCTCTGGGACACAATGAAAGCAGTGCTAAGAAAAACGTTTGTAGCAATTTACTGTCTTCCTAAATATAATTAATGAATTCTCATAGTAGCAATTTAAACACATGTAAAAGCTCTAGAACAGACTGAAGTAAACACACACAAGAGGAGTTAACAGCAGGAAATAATCAAACTCATGGATGAAATTAGAATCATAGAAAAAAATGGAAACAATACAAAGAATCAGAGACACCAAGTGATATTTTTTTGAGAACATCAACAAGATAGACACCTCTAGGCAAACTAACAAAAAGTCAGAAGGAAAGTATTCAAATGAACAAAATCAGAAATGAAAAGGGGGAATAAGTCCAAAGAATCATTAGATCTTATTTCAAAATCCTGTATCCCACAAGTTTGGAAAATATAAATGAAATGGAAGATTTTCCTGATAGATTTCACTTAGCAAAGTTAAATCAAGATCAGTTAAGCAGGTTAAACAGTTATAAACAGTCCTATAACTCCTAAGAAAATAGAAGCAGTCATCAGAAGACTCCCAACCAAAAAATAATAATAATAATCCACAACCAGATGGCTTTAGCATGGAATTCTACCAGACTTTCAAAGAGGAGCTCATACCAGTACTTCTGAAACTATTTACAAAATCAAACAGAAGGGACATTGCCAAACCCATCTTTTGAATCCACAGTCACACAGGCACCTAAACCACACAAGGACCCAACAAAGAAAGAAAAGTTCAAATCCATTTCCCTTATGAACTTTGATGCAAAAATACTCAACAAGATACTGGTAAACCCAGTCCAAGACCACATGAAATATATCATCCACCATGATCAAGTAGGCATCATCCCAGGTTCAACATATTTAAATCTATCACTGTAATTCACTGAAAGAAAAAATAAATAAACATGTTCATTTTATTACATGGAAAAAATCCTTTGATGAAATCGAACACCACTTCATGATAAAAGCCCTGTAAAGATTGGGATAGAAGGCCCTACATAAACATAATAAAGGTAATATATAACAAGTCAATAGCCAAATTCAAATTAAATGTGGAGAAACTCGAAGCAATTACACTAAAGTCAGGAACAATACAAGGCTGTCCACTCTCTTCATATCTTTTCAGTACTCTATGTTCTAGCTAGAGCAATAAGACAACTACAAAAGATCAAGGGGTCAAAAGTATTAGAAAGGAAGAAGTCAAAATATCCCTATTCACAGATGATATAATAATATATATATATATGTATAAGTGACCCACGAAATTTTACCAGAGATATTCTACAGTTAATAAACCACCTTTAGGAAACTGGCTGTTATAAATTTAACTTATAAAATCAGTAGTTCACATGACTGTAAATAATAAATGGGCTTGTAAAAAATTAGGAAAACAACATACTTCACAGTAACCAGAAATAATATAATATATCTTGGTGTAAGTAAGAGAAAGACCTCTATGACAAGAACTTTATATCTCTGAAAAAAGAAACTGAAAAAGATATCACAAGATGGAAAGATCACCCATGCTCATGGATCGGTAGAATTAACATATTAAAAATGGCCATCCGACTAAAAGCAATCTACAGATTCAATGCAATTATTATCAAATACCAACACAATTCTTCACAGACCTTGAAAAAACAATTCTCAGTTTCATATGGAGCACAAAGACAAAAACAAAAAAACAGAATAGATAAAACTTTTTATATAATAAAAGAACTTCTGGAGGTATCTCCATCCCTGACTTCAAGTGAAACTACAGAGAAATAGTAATAAAATCTTATGGGATAAAAAGAAAGCAGTGCTAAGAGGAAGTTCATAGCACAACATGCCACCAGAAAGAAGTTTGAGACATCTCATAAAAAAAACCTTAATGATACACCTAAAATCCCTGGGGAAAAAAAAATAAGCAGTCACACCCAATAGGAGTAGACATTTGGAAATAATCAAACTCAGAGCTGTACTCAATGAATTAGAAACAAAGAAAACACTTCAAAGAATCAATGAGACCCAGAGCTGATTCTTTGAGAAAATCAACAAGATAGACAAACCCTTAGGCAAACTAACTAAAAGGCAGAGAGAAACTATCCAAATCAACAAAATCAGAATGACAGATATTGAGGAAATTCAAACAATCATTAGGTCTTACTACAAAAGCCTATATGCCGCAAAATTTTAAAACAAACGAAATGGACAATATTCTTGATAGATTCCATTTACCAAAATTAAATCAAGATCAGGTAAATAGATAAAATAGTCCTGTATGTCCCAAGGAAATAGAAGCAGTCTCAAAAGTATCACTTACAAAAAAGCCCAGGGCCAGAGGGTTTAGTACAGAATTTTACAGACCTTCAAAAATAGTTATCTCTAATTCTCTTAAAAATATTCCAAAAATAGAAGCAGAATGAACATTACCAAACTCATTCTATGAAGCCCCAGTCACCTTGATATCTAAACCTAACAAAGACCCAACAAAGAAAAGAACTTCAGACCTATATCTCTTATGAATATTAATGCAAAAATACTCAATAAAATACTGGCAAACCAAAACCCAGAATACATAAAAGATATCATCCACAATGACCCAGTAGGGTTCATTCCAGGCATGCAGGTTCAATATACATAAATCCATCATTGTAATCAATCATATAAACAAAGTGAAGGAGAAAAACCATATGATCATCTTCTTAGATGCTGAAAAAGCATTTGACAAAATCCAATACCCATTCATGTTTAACATCATGGAGAGATCAGGGATACAAGGCACATCGATAAACATAGTAAACACAATATACAGCAAGCCTATAGCCAACATCAAGCTAAATGGAGAGAAACTTAAACCCTTTTCCATTTTAACTTATACTTTTATTTATAAGATGAAAATGTTTTTATTTGCTAGACCACAGAAAATTACTTACTAATAATGTAAGATTCTAAGCTTCCCCTGATTGTGAGTGAGGCTTACCTGCCATGGTAGAAGTCAGTCTGTGTTTCTGTCTTCTTTAGATCCCATTTCAGTTTTGCTCAATAGCATTTTATGTAGGGCATAGGCCACTGCATATACTGCACTCCATATGGAATAGCTTGGCTCAGAAATAGTCATTACTTCATTTATTTTATCCTTAGTATTTAGGGAAATATTCACTGGACAGGGTTTATAATTTCCGCATTTCAAAGCAGGAGGTGAACAGATAAAATTGTCAATCCAGAATTTATAGAAGTAAACATCTCCTGGAAAATGGGAGGGTGTAAGGGCCTCAAGAAAGTGCTTGAAGCCAGGGATAGTTCTCTTCTTTAAAAATGAGAAGCTTCCACTGAATAGGTTTATCATAACATGCTTTTCATTTATTATAGACTCTAAGTATGTCCAGTGTGGCTTTGCAAAGATCCACACCTTCTTTCTGGTTACAAATATATGAATGTCTACACAGAAGAACAGCAAGTCATCTATATCACCATAGAATAAATTCACATTTACTCGTGTGTGTTGTTTCAAGTTCAGCAAACCATAATCATATTTTACCCTATAGTTCCACTTATCTGGGAGTTTTTCTGTAAAAGCCACACAGATATCTTCTGGTACCATCTTTACTTTCAGGTCAGAGAGAAACTCCCTGCCTCTCTGATCATCAGACACAATGAGCCCCACCCACTTCCAGCTAAAGTGGAGCAATAAAGAGATCAGCCCTTGGACTAGACTTCTGTCTTTAGTAGACATCTGATAAAGGGATGGGAATGAATCTTTGTCACTAAGCATGGAATCAAACAGTCGATTTGTGACCTGAGGAAGCAAAGAAAAATAGTGATTCTGAGTTTTAGGCATTTGGAATCTTCACCCTGAGTGAGGAAGTGACTTCATTATTCAAATATGAGGGTTAAAGGACTGAATGTTGTTAAGGAGGATGTCTTCTGTGAGATTAGCTTGTCCCTAAATTATGTGGTGGAGTACAGTCTTTTACAAATACCATAGGCTCCAAAGTTACTAAGGTGCCTGAAGCAGCCAAGAAGAAAGCAATAAACTGTTCATTGGCTTTGAAAGGCACTATAGACCTCTTTGTTGCAGTAACAATGAAGAAGAGTATCTGAGGTAGAGAAAACTACAGAAAGCATTAACAGGTACTTTCTAGTCACATAACACCATGTTTCCAAGAACCTTCACCTTTAGTAAAGCAGATACAAAAAGAAACTAACAAAGCTTTTAGAGATTCAGTTTCCTTAGTTAAAATGGTGCAAGTTTTGATGACCTGGGATCTCATTGTCAGGGTTTATTGTATCATCCCTCTCAATAGATTTGATAGAGAAGAAACTTGGACAGATGTAAATTATTGTCTTTTACTTTTTATTACATTAGGTTAAAATACATTAACAAATTGTTTAACTGAATGATAACAATGACAGTTACCATGTGGGTTTTTTAATCTTGATTATTGCTGACTCTTGTGCTCACGAAGTATTTTCTCTGTTTGTAGTAATGCCTGCTGACAGATGCATTTCTTCAGTGTAGTCTGGCATGAGTCAATTGCAACGATACAGCTAAATGGTTGGTCTCTGTGGCTGCTATTCTGAGATCTACTTTCCTGAATGAGATCATTAATTCCTTGAAAGATTTTCACAGTGATGGCATTAAATATTGTTCCAAACTTACGTTATATGTCCTGGATTTTTCTTTTTCCATATGTCCAGTATTGACAACGATAGGAATTTTGAGATGTTTATATGCTAGATTGGGTAGTTAGGAATCTTTGCTGTAGAATTTGACTTATGATCAAATGCAGACTGAATATCTACAGTACATCATCCATTTTTTGGAGATAGAATCATAGATAGTGCTAAATTATCTGCTTAGAAATTCCCAGAATTTGCTGTCCATGCTTTTCACCACACTCTGTCATCTGTTAACTATTGCTATATCAAAATAATTCATTCACTGCTATTTGAAATCTGCCTACACTAGACATAATCCACTTCTTTGTTTTCTTTTGTTTGTTTTGTAATTAATTTTTTTCTTTGTTTCAGACAGGTCTAAGATGTGATTGTGCTTAAAATATGTTTCTAACTTACTTGTGGGACATTGTAGAGCTCTGAAAGTGTTGCAATTGCAGCAGAAAATTCTGGCTTGTTTCCTGAAAGGATTCCTAGAGCTTTGTGTTGAGTGTTGCACTTGTAGTTAGGGATATAATCACTCCTTCCAGACAGCCACATCAGAGGGCCCTCCAAGGTTATTTTGTTAGAATTAAAGGCATTGTAGATGTGGGAACTCAAGGTCATATTGGGAAGCAGGTTTGAGTCCTTATTGATCTCTTCAATGGCAAAGTATAAGGTAAGCAAATATTGATAGTTTCTCCAAGTCACTCTAAACCAGAGGAACAGAAGGATGGGTATTGTCAGTACATTTTTCTCAAAAAATCTTTATCAAATACAGGTACCTAGAGGTCTTAGCCTTTGACTTTTCCTGTGACATGTAAATCTTGTGTGAATAAGCCCATCACAACCCAGGAACATCATCAAACGGAAGTTTAACTGTTTCTAATATTTTTTGTGTACATTGTGTGCATAAAATATCACTTGTTTGTATCTTATGGGTACTGAATACATAGGTGCTTATGATGTTTGGGTTCATGGAAGCACTGTGTTATGGAAGAGTCACTAAGCTGTTTACTAGGAATATAAGTAAGAGCTTCATAACCTTTTCTTTTGTAATGTTTCAATTTCATACTCACTTATGAAAATTCTATCAAGTTTTGTGCACTCCTAGTGTTAAAGTGTCTCTTTGTGGTATAGACAGATGCCCGGTCATATATCTATAGATAGACCATTTTGAATAAAAGCTAGCATCAGTTCTCAGTGCCCACAGGGTGGCCTTGGAAACATGTGTAGCTCCAGTTCATAAGATCTCTTCTGGCATCTTTGGTCACCAGGCTTACCTATGGTATTCACATATATATAAGAAGGTGAGTTCTCAAGTACATGAAATAAGAATAAATAAGCATGTGCAAAATAGTGTTCTTGGGTTTGAAAAATGATTGATATATTATGACTAGTTGCTGCTCTTGTGGAGGAACCTGATTCAAGTCACAGTAGCCAGCTTTAGGTTCTAATAGTGTGTAACACTAGTTCTAGGGGATCCATGTCCTCCACTGGCCTCTGAAGTGACTATGTACACAAGTGGTACACACACAAACATGTTGTCAAAACAATCATAAACATAATGTAAAAATTAATAAATCTTTACAAAAATTCAAAAGGTAGTAAAAAAGTAGTAAAGGAAAGGTGTTTCTCTAAGCTTGAAGATTAAATGAATGAGTAGAGTTTCCTGGGTAAGGCAGGGGAAAAAAGTAAGTTAAAGTAACATATAAAAGAGAAGAAAACCCCAAGTACATTAAGACGGTACAAAAGTGCTCACAATGGGAGAACCTGGAAATTTGTTGCAGGTAGATGAGTTGAACTGTGTCACACAAAGCCTTCAACACTTGCAGATGGGCCCTCAGAATCTTGTTTCATAATCTGTGATAGATAAGAATCTGGGTCACCTAATAGAAGGAGCTTAACAGAAATCATTAGCCTAAAGTCCACTGGGTTCTACTGAAGGAAGGATTCTGCCTTCTGACCTGCCATCAACAGGAAGAAATTCCATTTGGTTGTACTACATTAATCTGGGATCTGTGGCTGAATGTTCTGTTAAGAGAGAATCTATTGGACAAAAGCAGGCAATGAGCAACAACTGAGAGAAAGAGAATTATTTTTCCCCAAGGATTATCCCATAGTAAATCTTGTACTGCAGGAATGTATGCATGTATAAATGAGAACTCCTGGACGGAGCTGAGTCTGCAAAAACTACCTATGAAAACTTCATTGATGTGGAGATATTGCAATGTTATAGTTAGAGAGGCTCATTACCTTAGCCCAGACTACCTGCAGCACCCCAAGGAGCCATTTCTTGGACACCTCTAGGATTAAGATGATAACTATATCTATATATGTATGTCTATCTATCTATCTATCTATCTATCTATCTATCTATTTTTCCTATAGCTGATGAATAAAATAATTTTAGAATATAGTAACCCAGGACACTCCTGGATTTTGCCAATCTAAAAGACAAGTGACATCACATAGCCATCTTGGGCCTGTATGATAACTTGCCCCATTTTGCTGTTAACGTTTTCTCTGAGGTTTCCAGTACTGTACTGGATTCATAGTTTTCTTTATTTATTCTGTTACTATAAACATTCACAAAGCTGCTTCCATATTGTATCAGGAAATTTGGGATAACCTAATTTTTTTCCTAGACTCTCAAATTTATTCAAGAAGAAATTCTCTCTTTTTTCATTTGTGCTGAGGGCTTATGTTTTTCCAGTCACATAAAAGTGATACTAAAGACTAAAGAATCGATTCAGTTGGTAACATCTGTACACTTATTCATTTATATTTGTGTGACAGGAATGCCACCAGAAGATCATCATTGCCAATCAACCAAGTCCCAAAGGGTCCTAAAGAGTCTGATGCACCCACCAAGGACAATGCATGGTCTCAACCTAGTCTACATATAAGTAGATGATGTGCTGATTATGCTTCACACGGGCCCACTAGTTAGTAGAGTGGACATGGACTATATTTTCTGTTTGTTGATCACTTTCCCCTGATGGAACTGCCCTAACAGACCACAAGGGAGGAAAATGAACTCAATCATCATAAGACTACAGGGGCTGGGGCATGTAGGTAGGGGACAGAATACTGGAGGAGGGTGTGGGAGAGAGAGTAGGATTGGGAGGAAAAGAGGGTGGGGCCCATGGGCCTATGACCAAGATGTAAATGGAATTAATTAATAAAAAGTATTCAAGTGAAAAAATATGACAATAAGTTAGATGCTCTCCCTCAAAGCCCTCAGAGAGTTCTGCTGAGTATGGATTTAAGATGTAATGACAACGATTTCTCTGCCAGACATCTAGAGTCCGTAGCTAAGATAGGCAGAAATGGCCTTTCCTTTGATCATATTTCAACTGTGATGATGACGACTGAACTATGAATTGCCACATGCTTCACCCAACAATAAATCCCTGCCCAACCTTTGGACACTGTTGAGTTAAGTGCTCTGGTCTGCCTGGCCAAGGTAGGTTACGTTTCCAAGTTGCTGCTGCATAAAAAACATCTCAGGCCTCAGGAGTCTGATGTTTGGTGGGTCATGATGCCTTGTGTGGCAGATGAAGACAATGTTGTTTTGTGTGTCATGCAAAGACTGTCAAGCCTTGCTCCCTACAAAGTCTTTGAGAATGCCATGGAGGAACCCCAGACTGGGTGCCCAGGTATCTATTAAGTCTCTGTCAATTTGACTGATATTTGGATTATACTGATATTTGGATTATACTTCCTACTCAAATTTACCCCTCTCAGATCTCTTGTCCTGTTCACAGCAGGTTGTCACTATAGAAGTTTAGCAGAGGTTATGAAACTTTAGGCAGCTCCTCTGAACAAGGCTGCAGCTGCATGGTCAGTCTATATCATACATGAAAGTCAGGCCTTGTCCTTTTCTACAGATACTAGATTCCCTGCCAAAGAAGGCATTACCTTGCTGGCTTCACACTGAAAAATCTAATCTCACAAAATTAGATTTAAATGAGATTCAAACTGAAGCTACGAATACCTAACAGTTTACATTTTATGGTTCTTTCATTAAAAAAAAAAAAAAAAACCACAAAAACTTGCTTGTCAATCATTTCTCCCAGTTATCAAACAAATCTGTCTCTGGGTAAATGCATAGATGGGGGAAACAAACACTTTAAAACTGATGGAAATTTTGAATGTCTAAGAAATGGATTTAAGGTATGTAAATGCAAGTTGTAAATGTCTGAGAAAGTGGTTTAAAGTACGTGAAAATGAGACATAAAGAGTTTAAAATATCAGAGTTTTAAAATATTAATTAGTGGGGTTTTGATGTGCTATGAAAACCACATTTTAATGTCCTTTCATTCCTGCTCAAGATATACTTCAATGCTTCTCATTGTGCTGAAAGCTTATCTGTCATTACATATTCAGAAAGAGGAAAGGTTGTTCTCTTTTTAGCCCAGAGCCATCCTTTTTTGGTGCCCAAGTTTGTCTGTAAAGCATTAGTCTACTCCAACTGTTTACAGACACTTGTTCACTGCTTTTCCTAGAGTGAGACTTTCAGTGTAGACTATGGATTGTGGTCATGTTAATATATTTAAAGCTTGTATATCTGTGTGTAAACTTTAAACAACTATGATTTAAACTTCTACTTGATCCACCTATCACAGCTTAAACAGAATCTAGATTAAGACCGGTCAATTAACGATTCAGTCTTTTCTGTCTTTTATCAATCACTGAGGATGGGCTCTTTTCTTCCTCCTGTGTTGGGATTCCTTCTCTCTCTTGCTGCAGTGGGCTACTGAACTATGGTTTCTCTATCTTGTGAAAGCATTCTTAAGAGTTCTTTACTTCCAGAATAAATTAGACATCCTTTTTTTTTCTATTCAAGTACTCCATAACAATACAGGTACCAGGACCTTAGTCTAGTATGTTTGTTTCCTACTCTGAGAGGAAATAGGCATTGAAGTTTCAAGAAGGTACTTTTCAGAAAGGGACCACCCTATTCCCAACACTGATGTTCAAATGAACATATGTACCAATTATAGCATCAACTAAAAAAGCCTAATGATTCCTCCACATTATCATAAATAACCAACAACCTACCATACAGTTTCTCAGAGAGATAAAGTGGCAGATAAATATTTCAGAAAGTAAAGAGATGAACAACAGAAAAGAAGACAGAACCAAGCAATGAATTCAACTGGGCATCGAGACAAGAATCAGGAGTCTCCATGAGAACTCAGACGAAGGAAAGAATAAATAGCTGTACACAGGAAAGACTGAGTAGCATAAAAGACAAATCATAAGACAAAACTGAGATTGTGAGGGAGGAGAAAGTCACATAGAAATGTTGCAAATTAAAATCATAAAACCTCAATTAAATCTGAGTAAATTGGGTTTCCAGCAGAGCTAACTAAACAGAGAACAGAATATGGGCATAAATGACTTGCATTTCAGAACACTACATTACAACATCAGTGATAAATAAATAAATTATAAGTATGACCACAGTGTCTAAACTCTGAGATATTTTAAAGATACTAAAGACAGAACACATGAAACTGGAGATTCTAAGATTTGCACTGAGCACATAGGGATACTCAAGTTCACTTCAGCAGAAACTCTCCAAGTCTCTGGAAAGAAACAGATATTCAAGCATAAGACATTTAGATGGCCAAATAGACCTGAGAAGAATGGAAACTTATCTTGATATACTAGAGTCAGTGTGTTAAAAATATGTAAGTCTCACCATGGAATCACAACATGGAGAGACACAAAAGTTGTTCTTATTTCTATTCCTAATTTCTTTCTGACTGGAAGCATAACAAAGAATAGTGGAAATGTTTGCAGAGGCACAATGAAGCAGAAAAAAATGTGAAACTGCTTTTCACATTGTTCTGTATCTAGTTCATTATTCTCAATGGAATCACATGTGTTTAGCATGTCATGTACCTTTAACCAGAACAACCATAGCACATTCAAGCAAGTACTCACAGGTCGAACTTCCATAGTAGACTTGGTTCTCTGTCAAAAAAGATCTCGTCAGTTTGGGATAGATCAAGTGGGATGGAAATGGGAATAAATGTAGCGAGGTTAACATCTGCCTCCATGTAGGTGTTGGTCTTTCCATAATAACCACAACTGCTCAGAAATATCTCTGCTGATGTATACACAGGTTGCAGGAGGAGGATGAGGCAAAGCAAAGGCAAGTACATGTCAGGCTCTTCACTACACAGAGACAGTATCCTGCATTGAGGCAGATCCAAGAAGATTCTTGGCTTAGGTCCTGCAACAGGCTGAGACCTCAACAATGTCAGAGAAGACTTTGTATGCTACAGCTGCTTCCTACTGTTGCTTCAGGCTGTCAGTCTGTGCATATCCAAAGGTTCATGACAGGCCAGCGCACACACAAAGTCTAGACAACTGAGGGTCACGGTGCTCAGATATTTCTGTCACTGTATCCAAACTTGCTCTGAATTTTCTGTCTTTTTATTGTTCTATTTCTCTCTCTTCCATGTACTCTTGGAATTCCAGAGCCCTGGGGCTCTGCACCTGGTTCCTTCATGTGGGTGAAAAACATGTTTGGTTCTTTCTTTCTTCTACAACTTGTATGATTTCATCATGGTACACAGTGACTTTGGAGAGCACCATAGTCTGAGGCAAAACTATAGGTCATAAAAAAAACAGCTTGTTTGTTTTGGATTGCTGTTGTGAAAGGTAGTTTGAACATTTGATTTCATCTAGTAAGGGGAGCAAGGGCAGTCACTGTTTGATCACTTTGCTACCTCTTTGATCACTTCCACCAGTCAAAGTGGCTAAACTATGTAACAGGGCAAGTGGTTCTGGAAAGTTTTGATGAGACCTGATAGGCTACAGTAAGATAGTAGAGGAGGAGGATGTCCCTTATCAGTGAACTAAAGGAGGAACATCAAGGTGGGAGCTGGAGTGGGAGAGATTTCACTCATACTTTGACATGGGGTTTTGACCAAGAAAGTAAACACTGGTGACTCAGCCTTATGCAGGACACCTGGATTCTGGGTTCTCAACTCAGCTTTTGCATTCAGATTTCCTCCTGGACGTCTGGCACCAAATTCAAAATTATACAGCACCAAAAGATGGGGCAACCTGCTCTCAGACAATTTAAGTCATGACAGACAACACATTTAGAACTTGTATGCTTAGCTTAGATTATCAGCCACTTTCCTCTTTACATTCTTTCCTGATTAAAAGTCAAACATTAATCACCTTAAGAATCAGGATAGGAGTAAGTGTTGGAGCCTGTGAATATGAACTCAGTTTTGAACCTGGCAGCAAAAGTCTTGAGATGGCTGGACTCAGTCAATTATCTCTTAATAACAACCAAAAAGAAGAGTGCTTCATCTCTATACTTTCTCTACTTTACTGTAATACTGTTTATCATAATTACTACTGATATAATTCATGGTATTTTTATTATATATATTATTATTATAAGATATATACAATATAATGCTAATCAAAATTTGATATCTAACTTATGCAAAATCCATTCATGAAAACACAGCCATGAAATTTCAAAACAGCTAAAACTGTAAGAGGCTTTGAATGTAGGAAAGTGAAAAAATGATGTACTGTTAATTCTTATATATAAACAAACAAAATAATTAATTGATGCCTCCTATGTATAATCTTGCAAAATTTGGTTACTGGAATTTAAAAATATATATACAGATTACACACACAAATCTATTTATCTCTCTCTATATATATTAATATATATAATTAATAGATATAGATATAGATATAGATAAATATACCTATATAGTGAAATTTCTATGTAGGCAGCAGCTTAATTTCTCTATGTTCAGTGAATTGTGTAAATGCTGTATTCAGTGATAGACACTTGCAGTGAATTTATGGAGAGCAAGTCATAATCTTGATAAAAGTGTGCATTGTTTGGGCATTCTAATAAGACTCCTTTGGCCACCACCTCAAGTAGATATAACTCATACTTCATTTGATGACAAGTGACATCCTGTTGCATGCGACTCTCTCATCTTATTTCATTTGGATCACCTTCAGATATGTATACATTTTAGGCAGCTTTTGCTGTATTAGGTTACTACAGTAATATTCAATTGACATTTCATCTTCACTGTCTTTCTTCATATTACTTTCCATAATGTCCTCTTTCTTCCCCACTTCCAACCAAGTCTTCTTTATGAGCCCATCTTACATAAATAAATAATTATTTTATTGACCTATCCTAGGGAGATCTAGTTACTTATTCTTGAACACTAGTCCCATTTTCTGTGTGTATCCTACATGGTTTTATGTACTGTACATTGCTTATCATTCACTTCAAAAGTAATATTAACATGTAAGAAGGTACATGCCATATTTATACTTTTTAACTTGTGTTACTATACTCAGACTGATTTTTTTTCTAGTTTGCCTGCAGATATGCATATTCTTTCAAATTTCATGTTTTACTTTGTAAAATGACTGAGTAATATTTTATTGTGTAATTGTCCACATTTTCTTTATCTATTCTTCAGTTAATGGACGTCAGGGTTATATCCAATTTCTGGAAGTGTTGCTTAGAGCAATTATAAATATGTTTGCACAAATGTCCCCATGGAAGGATAAAACATGCTTTGGATATATGCCCAAGAGTGGTATAGCTGGTTCTTGTGGCAGAACATTCTCTATATTGCTGAGGAAAAGCCACAAGTATGTCCTTAGTGGCTAAACATTTTTGTACTCTTACTAGCAATGTCTGAATATTCTTAGCCATTGTGACTCTCTTTAGACCATACCTCAAACTACTTTTGGTTTCCATTTCCCTGTTGACTATCGATCATGCACATATCTTTAAATGTTTCTCAGCCATTTGAATTATTTCTTTAAGAATTCTCTTCTGATATTTTTTTCTATTTCTTTCTTCAGGGACTGAAGTTTTTTTTTTTTTTTTTGTTTTGTTTTTTCTTACAAGTCTTTCACTTGCTTGGTTAGAGTTACACCAAGGTACTTTATGTCCATTGTGACTATTGTGAAGGGTGACATTTTCCCAATTTCTCTCTCAGCCCTTTTGTCTTCTGTATACAGGAGTGCTACTAATTTTTTTGAGTTGATTTTGTATCCGGGCACTTAGCTGAATAGATTTATCAGCTGTAGGTGTTCCCTGGGAGAATTTTTGGGGTCACTCAGGTCTACTACCATACATCATCTGCAAATTGTGACATGACATGAACTCATGGACTGGCTCTTTGATCACCTCCATGTGAGGGGGTAGCAGCCTTACCAGTCCACAGAGGAAAACAACGAAGCCAGTCCTGATGAACCTTGATAGACTTGTGTCAGATGGAAGAGAATGAAGTCCTACCATATCATTGGACTGGGGGAGGGGCATAGGAGAAGAAGAGGAAGGGTGGGATTGGGAGGGGATGGGGAGGGTGCTACACCTGGGATACAAAGTGAATAAACTGTAATTAATAAAAGTAATAAAGAATTCTTTATTTAGAATTATATTGTGTATTATTTGTATTGTATATTTTCTTGATATCTAATTTTTCTTTTGACTTATTCATTCATTTGAATATTAGAATATATTTGGGTGTGTAGTTGGTGAACGTATTTTAGCTTTTTGTACACTTCTTCATTTTCAGAATGATGGCGGTCCTTTGTTATGAAGAAGATTTTCAGTTATCTGCTGTAATATTGAAGATGGTTTATTTTTATGCTTGGGCAAGGGCTAGGAAGATCTCCCCTACTCATTGACAACTAAGATTAATACAGCAAAACTCTCCATCATAAAAAATTGCAATCCTCATTGCAATCATTCAGTGCAATCCTCATCAAAATTCCAGACAATTCTTACCAGATGTTGAAAGGACAATTTTCAGCTTCAAATAGAAGCACAAACAAACCATGAAACCTAAAACAATCCTAAATAAGAACTGCGAGAGGGATCACCCATCCAAAGATTGAATTGAACTAAAAACTATAGTAGTAACAGGATGGTATTGGCAGAGTAACAAACACTTTGGTCAATGATGAGATGGAAGACCCATGCAGAAATCCAAATACCTATGGACAGTTAATATTTTTAAAATAAGAAATCTTGAAATAAACACTGGAAAAAAGACAGCATCTTCAACACATTGTTGTGGTCAAACTAGAAGTATGCACATAAAATAATTCAACAGATCCTTATGTATCACTCTGAACAAAACAGATTAAAGAGCTCAGTAAAAATCAAGAAACAGAGAATCTGATGGATGAGAAATTAAGGAATAGTATTTTTCTAGTCATGAGAATGTCTTTTTCATGTTTTAGACAGTGTTGGTGAGTTTTTGTTAGACTTCTTCAGCATTTTTTTTATTTCTAGATACATCTTAGTTTTTAATTTTATCGATTCCTTTTGTAATAAAATGTCTTCAACTATCTTCAGTATTTTACTTTACTTTTTGTTTTCACAGATAATCATTGAAGTTTTATATATATCCTCTGTTATATCCTTGATTTATCTATGTTTTGAAATCATTGTTTTGTTCTGTGGCTATATTGAATTTCTCAGGGTCTCCCCTAGTAGGGTTGTGGTGATTTGGTGTCTTGGGTGTTAGTGATTTTGATTTCGCTCTGGTGTCTAGTTATCTGGGTTTGGGATGATTGGGATTCTAGCTGTGACTATCTGGACTTGTCTATTTTAGGTGTATGGTGTTTAATTTCTTCACTTCTGTTTCTCTCTCTGGATCTTAGGAAAGGGTGTTGGCTGTGTATTGTACTGTAGAGAATTCTTCTGAGTGTGTGCCTTGATAAGTCATTAGGGATACTAGAGAGAGACTGTTCTTAGGTGTGGATGATTACACTAAAAAATAATGATAAATAAAGATAGCCCTTACCTCAGGGCTGGAAAAGGTTTTGAAAGCAAGAAACCCCCCCAAAAAATGATGAAGTAGCCATTTTCATGTCTTAAAAATAAGTTTTCAATCAAAATTAATCAAAAGAGATAGGGAAGAACACTTCATACACACTGAAGGAAAAACTCACCATGGCAAACATTCGATAATGAACATCTCTGATGCAAATGCAAGGGCAGCCTCATTCATAAAAAAATATTACTAAAGCTTAATTCACACATTGAATCTCACACATTAATAGAGAATTCAGCACTGATTTTCTCCAAAAGACAGATCAAGACAGAAAGTAAATGGGGAAATAAAGAAACTAACAGGCATCTTGAATCAAATGGGCCTAACTGATATATACAGAACATTTCTCAGAGGCTCATGAAACCTTCTCCAAATTTGACCTTATAATCAGTCACAAAGCAAGCCTCCGAAGATATAAGAAGACTGAAATAACTCCGTGAATCTTATCAGATATCCATGGATTAAAGCTAGACTTCAACAAGAGAAACACCACTTGGTCATGGAAGAAACAAAGGAAGAAATAAAAAACATTCTAGTTTTCAATGAAAATGAAGGCAAAACATATGCAAATTTATGAGACACAATGAAAGCAGTGCTAAGAGAAAAGCTCAGAGAATTTTGATAAATGAAGTGCCTTCATAAGAAATGGGAGAGATCCCATACTAGTAATTTAGCAGAACACTTGAAAGCTCTCTAACATAAGGAAGCAAACACACCTACATGGAGCAGTTGACGGGAAATATTCAAACTTGGGGCTGGAATCAATACATTGGAAACAAAGAGACTGATACAAATAATCAATAAAACCAAAAGCTGGTTCTTTGAAAATATCAACAAGATAAATAAACCCTTAGCCAAACTAAATGAGAGGCAGAGGGAGAGTATCCAGATAAACAACATCAGAAACAAAAATGGGGATATAACTACAGACAATGAGGAAATCCATAAAAATCATTCAGACTTACTTCAAAAGCTTGTATTCCACAAAATTCAAAAATCTAAAGTAAACAAATGATTTTCTGCATAGATTTCACCTACCAAAGATAAATAAAGATCAGGAAAAAGTTTAAACACTCCAATAACCACTAAGAAAATAGAAGGAATCATCAAAAACAAATCCCAACCAAAAAAAAAGCCCAGATCCAGATGAATCCAGATGATTTTAGTGCAAAATTCTGTCAGACATTCAAAAAAGAACTAATACAGATACTCTTCAAATTGTTCCACAAAGTAGAAACAGAAGGAACATTGCCAAATTCATTCTATGAGGCCACAGTCACGCTGACACCTAAACGACATAAAGACCCAACAAAGATAATTCCAGACCAATTTCATGCATGAACTTCCATGTAAAAACCTCAATAAAATACAAACTTAATCCAAGGACTCATCATATACATCATCCCGGGGATACAAGGATGGTTCAACATACAAAATGTCATCAATGTAATCAACCACATTAAAAAGTTTGAAGAAAAAATCACATGGTCATCTCATTAGATGGAGAAAATATGCTTGACGAAATCCAACATCCCATCATGATGAAAGTCTTAGAGAGATTACAGATACAAGGTCTATATTTAAACATAATAAAAGCTATATACACCAAGCTGATTGCAAGCATCAAAATAAATAAATGTAGAAATATAGTGGAAAATAAATGTAGAAAAATTCAAAGCAATTCCATTAAAATCAAGGACAGGAGAAGAAGGCCCACTCTCTCTGTTCCTCTTCAATATAGTACTTTAAGTTCTAGCTAGAGTAATAAGACAACTAAGGGAGATCAAGGATGATCAGCAAGGAAGAAGTCAAAATATTGCTACTGGCAGATGAGGTGGTAGGGTATGTAAGCATCCCCAAACATTCCACCAGAACTCCTTCAGCTGATAAACAGGTTCAGCAAAGTAGCTGGATACAAGATTAATTATTTTAAAAAATCCGTAGCCCTCCTGTACATAAAGGACATATGTGCTCAGAAAGAAACTACACCATTCATAATATCTACAAATGCTAGAATGCATCTTGGTGTGACTCTAACCAAATAAGTGAATGATCTGCATAAAAAGAACTTCAGGGGTCTGAAGAAAGAAAATGAAGATGTCAGAAAATGGAAAGATCTAATCTTCTGGATCTGTAGGATTAACATAGTGAAAATGGCCATTTAGCCAAAGGCAATCTACAGATTCAATGCATTCAAATCAAAATGCCAACACAATTCTTTTCAGACCTTGAAAGAACAATTCTAAACTTCATATGGAAGAATTTAAAAAAAAGCAAAAAACAAAAAACAGAACAGCTTAAACAACCTTAGACAATAAAAGAACTTCTGGAGTTATCTCCATCCATGACTTCAAGATACAACACACAGCAATAGTAATAAAAACTGCATGGTACTGGCATAGAGATAGACTGGTTGGTTGATCAATGGAATTAATTCAAAGACCCAGAAATAAACCCACATACCTTTGGTCAATTGATTTTTGACAAGGAAGCCAAAACCGTACAATGGAAAAAAGACAGCATCTTCAACAAACCATGCTGGTCTAACTGTATCTCTGCATGTAAACAAATGCAAATAGATATATATTTTCTTCCTGAAAAAAAAAAAACTCTCAAATCCAAGTGGGTCAGAGACCTCAATATAACTGCAGAAACACTAAATTTGTTAGAAGAGAAAGCTGGAAATAGCCTTGAACTCATTGGTACAGGAGCAACTTCCTGATCAGAACACCAACAGATCTATAAGAAGTAAATATTATCAATGGAACTAAATGTCAGTCTACATATTAGGAAATTTTCACATCAATCCTAATTTCAACAAAGTGCTAATATCCAAACTGTACAATGGACTCAAGAAATCAAACTCCAAGTAAAAATGACCCAATTAAATAATTGGCACAGAACTAAACAAAGAATTTTCAACAGGGAAATCTTGAATGCCTTAGAAGCACTTAAAGAAATGCTCACCTTCCCTCATCATCAGAGAAATGCAAATCAAAATGACTCTGAGATTCCATCTCATACCAGTCTAAATGACTAAGATGAAAAATCTCAAATTGTAGCACATCCTGGTGAGGATGAGGACAAAGGAGAACAAGCTTTCCTTATTGGTGTGAGTGTAAACTTTTATAAGCACTTTGGAAAACAATCTGGGGCTCTCTCAGAAAATTGGGCAGACCTAGGTATAACACTAATGGATATATACCCAAAAGAGGCTCTACGAGAAGGACACCTAATCAACTATGAGATTCATAGCAGTTTTATTTGTAGTAGCCAGAATCTGGAAACCACCTAGATGTCCCACAACTCAGGAATGGATAAAGCAACCATAGCACATTTACACAAAAGATAATACTCAGCCATTAAAAACAAAGCAATCAACTTCCACTGCTTTCCCCAGCCAGTGGTGAGATTTTTTTGAATTCTCTGTTTCTTATCAGGCAAAGAAATCTTGAATTGAGCACGCATAGACACACCCTACCCATTCCACCCCATCCCCGTTCCCCATATCGGCTGCATATGACAACTTCACGTTTGCATCGGGACCTCTGAAAAAAACCAAGTTTCTCTAGGATTATAATAATCAGATTAGAATAGGAGAGAATACTGTCATAGTGATTATGGCATTTACGGAGACCACAGGCCACAACTGCACGCCCTCATGGTTTTATAAATGGCAAATGCGCCCATGTCAGGCCTACACAGTTAGATCATGAGAGACACTAATGGTGAGGAAAGGAAGACCCCCTCTCTTCTCCAGAAATGCTCTCCAAGATCAGACACACCCAGGAACCTTTGCAGAGGAATTCATCCAAACCCTTTCTGGATGAGAGGAGTTCTGGAGGAGAATCAAATTCCCTGCAGTCACCAGAGTGGTTAGTGCCACCTGAATTCACTGTGCCAATTGCTTGAGAAAAATTTGAAGGCACTGCTGAACTGATGACCCTTTGGACTCCATGAGTTCACAGCTCTAGTCACTAGCTTTCTGCTAGTCATTGGCAGAGGGTTTAGGTGTTGTGCTAAGCACATTGGCATCTACTATATACAATATATTAAGGATAAAACCCCTCAGCAAATGATGTCTTCACTAAAATAATTTCTAAACCAAAGGTCTCAAAAACTTCAGTCTTAATTTGCATACATATTCTACTACTAAAACTTCATAATCATTAGGAAGTGAGAAATTAAACTCATCCAAGTGTTGTACCGCCAAATCTGAAAACATCAGTAGTGGATATTTTGGAAACAGGGACTGTCTCTGACATGAACTGACTGGCTTGCTCTTTGATCACCTTCCCCTGCATTCTCATCAATGCAGCCAGTCTTGATGAGACCTGATAGACTAGGATCAAAAGGAAGGGGAGGAAAACCACCCCTATCAGTGGACTGGCAGAGGGCCATGGGTGGAGAAGGGGGAGGGTGGGTGGAATTGGGAGGGGAGGAAGGAGGGAGCTACAGGGGGGATATAAAGTGAATAAATTGTAACTAATGAAAATTAAAAAAATAAAAATAAAGAAATAAAAATTAAACTCAATTGACTAGGATAATCTCTTGACTGGACAAAGAGCCCCATGAATTTATTCGATTGCACTTTTGCAGCAGAGCAACTTGGAAGTTAACACCTGCTTCAGCTACCAGAGCCTTGAAACAAAAAAGCAGTGAAAGTCAGGTGGGCGTGGCTGGGGGGAGGATACAGGGTCATTTTAGGAGGATCCCTGGGATACCCTGATGCCCTGTTCCTAGGAGGAACCCAACTCTCTTGGGCACTCAGAGGAAAAGACCAAGGTGAACGCTCCCAGCTCAGGAATCCCAGAAACCAAAGGTGTCTCTGAAGATTGCACAAGTCTTTTCTTCCCCCGCCAACTCGGTGTCTTGTTTCTAAAATTCCCATCCGCGCAACATAAACAGGAAACCTGCAGAAAAAGCCTCGGTGGTGCAAATTCCAAGCTTCCAGCAGAGGGCGGGAGAATCTTTGCTGCGCGGCCAGTGGCAAGCAGGCAGCAGAGAAGAGCAAGCTTTCCAGTGACCTCGCGACCCTCCATGCCCTTCTTCCCCCACTGCAAAAGGGAGAGAGAAGGCGGAAGGAAAGACCCCTGATAAAGGAAAATAAAGAATAGGGGAGGGGGGCGTTGAGGCAGAGGGCGGCCTCTAAGAGCTCCGCCTCAGCTCAGCCGCCCACTTCCTGAGCCGAGGGTCCAAGCGGCCTGCGAGGAACCCAAGGGCCGAGCCCTCTCGGATGGGGCGGGGGAGGGGCTTGCGCGAGGCGCAGCGCAGGCGCAGTGCGCGCCTCCATTGTCAAGAATGACATAAACGTCGTTGCTATGGCTACAGACCCTCAAGGGAAAACGCTGAGCTTACCTGGGCTGGGTGGGCGGCGGCAGCGAGGGCTGGTGAACGGGAACCCGCTTCCCTGGCACGATGGCGGCGGTCATGGCTCAGCTAGTGGACTACTTCATCGTGGTAGGCTGAGACCAGGAGAAGCCAGGTAAGGGTGTGGAGCGGGTGCCTCCTAGGCTCCGCCTCCGCCCCGGGCTCCGCGTCCCTCCTCCCCCGGGCTCCGCCTTCACCTCCCAGGGCTCCGCCTTTCTCCGCTTCCAGGCCCCTCCCCGTCTCCGCTCCGAGCTCCGCCTCCGCCTCCACTAGGCTCCGCCTCTGCTACTGCGGGCTCCGCCTCCCTCATCTTCCGGGCTCCTCCCCCTTCCCCGCCCCGGGCTCCGCCTCCGCCCCCTCGGGCTCTGTCCCTGCCCTGGGCTCCTCCCCCTCCTCCGCCTCTGGGCTCAGCCTCCGCCCCTAGCAGCCATCCATTGGGCTAGATGGTGCTGGGCCTGGCGTCCTGGCTGGGAGGCGAGGAGGAGAGACGGTTGTGTCCCGCGGTGGAGGAGCGGCGGGTCCACGGGTGTCGGCCATCTCGGAGCGGTTGAGTCTGGCTGGCTGTCGGCATATGTGAGGGACCCGCAGGACGGCGGTTGTGGAGGAGGCCAGGGTTGTGCAGTTGGAGGCTGGTGGGCTGGCCGGGTCGGGAGAGCCTGCCCGAGTTCCTCCATGAGCTTCTGTGGAGGCTGTTGCTACCCGGAGCCACGCCCTCGGGCCGCCTGAGTTGGGAGGGCAGGACCACACTGTGTGGAGTTCCTAGGGATACACTTGTGCCCTGCATCCTGAGGAAGAGTGATGCTGGGACCAGTCCTCCTGGAAAGTAAGAGCAGAGAGTCCGGTGCTGCCTCCCCCCTGCTCTGGAGCTCGTGGGGTGGGGAGCTTACACATCTGGGCTGAAAGAAATCAGCGTACTTGGAAAGGCTAAAGGATCCATGCACATTTCTAGGAACATTATTTTTTTCAGGATGTATATGCCAGCATTCCAGAATGAAATGATTCTTCTTAAGTAGACAGCCAGACTCTTGGGTAAAGAGAGCCAGTGCTCTCTCTCACTGGGCTTTCATGAGTTTTGATTGTTCCGTTTATTTGTCCGAGAATTCTTCATAAGGAACAGTTTGGCAGATACACTGCTGTTTATACTTTAATGGACTTGCACAACCAGGAGTATACACGGTTCACGCAGGCTTATTTTCTTATTTTTATCTCTTTGTGTTGTTATGTATAGATAACCAGGACATAATAACAAGGTTACTATAGACTTGGGAAAGCTCTTTTATTTCAGGGTAATTCCAGTTTTACACTTGCAAGGAATTTTAGCTACCAGCCCTGCATCCCCTTGTCTCTGGAGGTGCTTAGGTTGTGTTTGCCGATTGTTAGTCGTTGGTAGCACTAGAGTACCAATGTTTATTATTTATTCATTCCTAAAAATTTGTTTCAGAGAAGGGATTCTTCCCAGTTTTTTCTCACTACTGCCTAATTGAGGTCACTTAAAAAACCGCTTGCAGGTCGATGAGATGGCTCAGCAGATAAAAGCTCTTGTTGGGCAAGCCTGGAGACCTGAGTTCAATCCCTGAATTTATGAAAAGGTGGAAGGCAAGAAGTGATTGCACAGAGTTGTCTTTTAACCTTCCTATGTGTTCCCTAGTATGCATGCTTCACCAGCATCATGAACACACACACACAAAGACGACATTGGGCTTTATTTAGAGAATATTCTTGCTGCTCCAAAATGTCATGTCATTTCACTTGTCAGTTTCTTACAGACATAATCTTACCCAGACTGCTAGCATGGAGATTCAGTTTTGTTTTTAATCTTGTTCAGTTTTCAGTTACATTGTTCTTCCCCCTAAAATAATTTTATTTAGGGTTTTTTTGAGAATTCTCTCTACAGAACCCTGGCTGGCTGTTCTGGGATTCCCTATGTAGTAGAGGCTGGTCTTGAACCTACAGAGATCCGCCTTCCTCTTCCTTCCAATTGCTGGGGTTAAAGACCATGCCCAGCTTCCTCCACAACAATTTTAAAACAATAACAAACTTGAAAAAAGTTCCAAGTATGGTACACAGTTAAGTGCTGTTTTGGACATTTTGAGAGGAAGCTGTTGACCTTATGCCCTGTCACTCTGAATGGTTTAGTGTCAATTTTATGCAAACAAGAATGTTGTCCTACATAATGGCAATGCAGTTATCAAAATAGGAAATTCACGTTGACATAATATTCCATTTAATGTGGGTTTTATTGACTATGTTATTACTCACAAAAATGTCAAAAGAAGCTGGTATATTTAAGTGTTTCATTTTTTTTATCTCTTTAGTCTCTTTCAGTATGGAACAGTTCCCTCAACTTTTTCATGATCTTGTCACTTTGATGACTATAGGTCAGTAACATTTTTTCTTCATTAATTTATTTATTTGTTCATTTTACAGTCCACTCACAACCCTACTCCCTCATCTTTTGCCAGTCCCAAACTCCCAAACACTTTCCCTGTACTTCCCCCAACCAACCCACCCAGGCACATCAAGTTATATCAGGATTAAGTACCTTCTCTTTCACTGCAGCAAGACAAGGCAGCCCTGGATAAGAATATGGGATCCAAAGGGAGGCAACAGAGTCCAAGTCAGAGACAGCTCCTGCTCTAGTTGCTAGGGGACTGACTTGAGGACAAGAAACCCATCAGTTTCATATGTGTAAGAGGCCCAGGGCTAGGCCAGGCATGTTCATTTGTTGGTGGTTCAGTTTGTATGAGGCCCCATAGTCCCAGGTGAGCTGACTATGTAGGTTTTCTTATGGTCTCCTACCTCTCCAATCCTTCCTGTAACTCTTCCACAAGATTCCCAGAGTTCTGCCTAATGTTTGTTTGACTGTGGGTCTGTGCAACTGTTTCCATTATTTCCTGGATGAAGCCTCTCAGATGACAGTTATGCTGGTCTCCTGTCTACAAGCATAGCAAAGATATGATTAAATGACGAAGGCCCAGGCTTTGGGGTACACCATTGCTTAGGGGTGAAAGAAGAGGAGCAGCAAATGCATTTTGTGAACTTGGAAGAGATATTCAGCTCTCCCTAATAGATATTATATTTCTTGTAGGTGATATGAGCCTTAATTTTTGTCTAGTTACATGGCTGTATAGAAGAGATTGTTTTCAAATTAAAACGAATTTTTTACATTTCTTTTTTTCTACTTTTTTGTGGGGGAGAGAAGGAGTCATCAAGACATGGACTCTGGGTGTGTAGTCCAGGCTGTTCTAGAACTCGTCCTCAGACTCACAGAGATCCACCTGCATTTGCCTCAAAAGCACTTGGATTAAAGGCTTGCACCACTTGATAAGCAGTCAGTACTCTTAATCACTGAGTCAACTCCAGTGCTTTTAAAATTTTTAACAGATATAATCATGTGACTATGTCTACATTAGTTGAATATAAATAGAATGATGAATATAATGTTTCAAAAGTGTTCTAAGGGGATAATGGTGTGTATTCCCTCCTAGCCTTTCTTTAGCTGAGACTGGAGATTGGCTGGGAGGTGGTGGCTCATCTTTAATCCCAGAATTTGGGAGGCAAGGCAGAAGCATTTGGATCTCTGCATTAACAGCCATCCTGGTCTATAGATCTAGTTCCAGGACAGCAGGGAAACCTACACAGAGAAACCCAATCCAAGCAAGCAAGCAAGAAATGGACTGGAGATGTAGCAGCCATCTTGGGTAGGATAACTAATGACTGACAGTAGGGTTGCCATAGCAAGTCTAGATAGCTGCTTTGTGGTTTGTTTTTCTTTGTTCTTAACACGATAAATAACAACATTATATGTTTAAAGCAATATAAATCTGAGTTTTCAGTTACATGCTGGCAAAACAGGTACAAGGTGACAGGATGGGTTATCAGGATCCAGGGACATAGATAGTGAAGGAATGTTTTTCAGTGTTATGTGTAACCAATTGAGGGCACCATTGAGAGAAGCAGTTATTGAAAAACTTTGTGATTGAATGTACAGATGATCTACTTATATGCATTGTACAGATAAGGAGAAGACTGTAAAGTCTCCCTCCTTCCTGTGGCCTCCCATTTTTTCTTGTGAGTATTTAACTCCATCATTGAATAGCAAATCATGAACTGCAAGTTAACTCTAATGAATGATGTACTCTTTTAAGAATTTATACATTTTTTTTTCAGGTTTTGGTTGTTGTTGTTTGTTTGTTTGTTTTCCCAAGATAGGGTTTCTCCATGCAGCCCTGACTGTCCTGGAACTTCCTCTGTAAATCAAGAATGTTCTCAAACTCAGAGATCTGCCTGTCTCTGCCTCCTGAACACTGCTGGGATTAAAGGTGTGTGCCATCACTGCTTGGCATAAAGAATCATTTTTAACTCTAACTTTCCTTATTTGATTGTTGTTTTTACTAACCAAATTGCAGAATATTGGTAGAAGTAATGATAAGAATTGAGGTTAGCTGATTAAACACTCCCCCCCATGTGAGAAATCTCATTGTGATAGGTATGAACATATGTTTGGAAAACTTTGAATGCGTTTTATTAAAACTTAAAAAGACCAGCTCCATGTACTAGTGTGGTCTGACTTTTTACTTTCCTTTCTTCCTTCCCTTCCTTCCTTCTTCCTTCTTTGATCTTTATAGCTTGGCTATCCTGGACTCATTTTGTAGACCAGGCTGGCCTGGAAATCAAAAAGATCCACCTGCCTCTGCCTCCCTGAGATGCTGGAATTGTAGGCTTGCACCAAGATGCCCAACTTCAAATCTTTATTTTTTAAAGGACTCAAAGACATTGTATGAGTAGTTAATAATGCTTGATAGTAGTTAATAATAAGCCTCACCTGGGGCCTTTCTGTCCTTCTAAGCAGTCAAGATTACACACTCTGGTTTTTCTAGAATTCTTGCCTTATTGTTCTTTTATTTTCACTATGGACCTTTAACAGTTTAAAAGAATTAGGTATTCATAATCTTTGGAGATGAATATAAATTTCAAGGTGATTTTTTTACATTACTGTTTATTATTATCATTTATTACAATTTATTCAAATTGTACTGTGGCTGTGCCTCCTCCCTCATCTCCATCTGCTCACATCCTCCTTCCCTCTTCTGTGCCTAAGCCCCTCCCCTAGCCCACTGATAGGCAAGATCCTACTCCCCTTCTATTTGACCCTAGCCTATCATGATGTTTTATACAAGTCTCCCTCCTATTGTTGCACACATATTATTACAGTTATATAACCATCTATCTCACATCTATTATCTGTCTATCTATCATCTTTGTCATATATCTATTACACACACATATTGTTGTGAAAATCTGTTATTTCTTCCAAAGAAACATGGTTCAAAAATTGTTCAAAAACTATGTTTTAAATCAAAAGTAATCCAATCAAAAATGGGGACAGAGCTACACATAGAATTTTCGGTAGAGGAATATCTCAGAGAAACACTTAAAAATGCTCAATGCCCTTAGTTATCAGAGAGATGCAAATCAAAATGACCCTGAGATTTCACCTTACACCCATCAGAATGGCAAAAGCTCAAAAGACTATTCAGGCTTGTGGTCCCCCTCAGCTACAGACCAGGATTATGGGCAGCCAGGGTATATGAGATCCCATCTCAAGAAAGAAAAAAAAAACAAAAAACAGTGAACTACTGTGCAGTGATGAACAGAGAAAGTGGCAGAAGATTTGATGGACTTGGCAGTAGGGTTAGCAGGAACTGCAGCAGGTCGATGGGCACAGCAGCTTGGCAGGCACAGTGAGGGTTCTTAGGCACAGTAGTAGTCTCCAGTGCAGGGCAAGCTCATGCTGTGTCCACCTGTCCATCTCTCTGTCTGTCATTCTCAGTTTTTAAGTAGCTTTATTTTATTTATCTGTGTGCATGTGGGTATACATGCCTGGCAAGGGCCTGAAGAGGGTAGGAGATGCCCAAGAGCTAGACATCATTGTGATCCACCTGATACAGATTCTGGGAGCCTAATGCAGTCCTCTGCAAGAGCAGCATGTGTCTTAACTACTGATCTATATCTTCAGTCCAGTTCTCTGGGTTTTGATGGGACAAGCAGTTGGAAACATGAAGCCCAGGTTGGTCTGGAACTCATCATCCTCCCTCAGCTTCTTGTCCTCCAATTACAAGCCTGCACCTTCATGCCTGCCAGTCTTTTTCTTGAATGGTTTCAGGTCCACATTTTGTGTTCCAGGCCACAGACTGCAGATAACAGTGAAACTGACTTTAGCTCTGTGTCCCTGAGGGTGTACAGACAGAGTGTTTCCTTTGTTGTTAGGGCGAGGCTAGGGTAGAACTGCCACCCTGCTAGAAATTTAAGAATCATGCTGGGACTGTTTTGTCTAGTGTTGATCTGTGGATCCCAGGTTTCTGTAGATCTGAGGTTGGAGCTCTGTGCCTCAGTACCCAAGCGGTAATCAGCAGCAGGTAAGTGCAGCAGTCATGCATACAGCAGGATGATAGATCCTGGAGCCAGTGGGAACCCAGAAACTTTTCCTGAACTGCTGTCCTGAGTTTGGAACTGATGTTTCCCCCACCCTATGGTTACCTCCCAACAGGGTGACCCAGTCTGTCCTGTTTTCGGGTCCACAGTTCAGTCTAGGATGTTGAGTAGAACAAACAGGAGCAGGTAAGTGGCTCTATGCTGCTGACTGGGCATCTGAAGGAACCCAAAAACTTTTCATTAGAAGTTGTTGGGGGAGTGTGGTGGAATTCCACTGGATGCCCTGAGGTTGGACTTGATGTTTCTTTCACCATGGGGTTTCCTCCCAACAGGAAACCTGGTCCCTGGTGCTTTGGTACCCACAGTTCTGTGTGGGACAGTGATTTGGGCATACAAGCAGCTCTCTGGCCTGAGCACCTTCTAGAGCCCAGACCTTTTTCAGGGATTTTCTGGGTGACCTGAGGTCAGTCCTGATTGCTTCCTACTCCATGGGGTTTTCTATAGCCTGGAAATCCCAATCTCTGGTGTTGTGGGGCCCACAGTACAGTCTGGGATGGTGACCAGAGCCAGAGCACAGTCATGTGGCTCTGGGCTGGTGACCTATTGCCTGCAGGGACCCAGGAAATCTTCCATGGTTTATCTGGGTAGCCTGAGAAAAGAAGCGATTACTTCCCACTCCATGGGGTTTGTTCTTAACTTGGAAACACAATTGCTGTTGTTTTAGGGCTCAGAGTTTGGTCTGTTGCTTGCTGTGTAGTCACTGCTCTACTGCTCTGCAGAAACTGTCCTCTTGGTACCACCATCTTTGATTCTCCTTTCTTTTATTAAACATTTTTTTTAATTTTTCTTTTCTTTTTTATTTTAATAATTACAGTTTATTCACTCTGTATCCCAGCTGTAGCCCCTCCACCACCCCCTTTCAATCTCACCCTCCCTCCCTCTTCTTCTCCTATGTCTCTCCCCCAGTCCAGTAATAGGGGAGGACTTCCTCCCCTTCCATCTGACTATAGTCAATCAGGTCTCATCAGGACTGGCTTCTTTGTCTTTCTCTGTGGACTGGAAGGATAGTTCCCCACTCAGGTGGAGCTGATCCAAGAACTAGCCAATGAGTTCATGTCAGAGATGGTCCCTAGTACTATTATTGGGAACCCTCTTGGATACAGAGACGCATTGGACTATTTCTGTGTAAGGGTTCTAATTTATCTCCATGCATGGTCCTTGTTTAGCATATCAGTCTCAAAAAGACTCCTGTGCCCAGACCTTTTGATTCTGTTGTTCTCCTTGTGGAGCTTCTGTTCCATCCAGATATTTCTATCTTCCCCTTCTATCATAACATTCCCTGCACTCTGCAGTTTAGCTCTGAATCTCAGCATATGTTTTGATACCCTGCTGGGTAGAGTCTTTCAGAGGACCTCTGTGATAGGCTCCTGTTATTTCTCAGACAATTAGGAATAGTGATACCTCAAGATCCAGCTATACCACGCCTAGGCATATATCCAAAAAATGCTCAAGTATACAACTAGGATATTTGCTCAACCATGTTCACAGCAGCTTTACTTGTAATAGCCAGAAGCTGGAAACAAGCCAGATATCCCTCAGTTGAGGAATGGATAAAGAAATTGTGGTACATTTACACAATGGAATACTACTCAGCAATTAAAAACAAAGAAATCATGAAATTTGCTGGCAAATGGTGAGATCTAGAAATTATCATTCTGAGTAAGGTATCTCAGAAGCAAAAAGACACACATGGTACATACTCACATATAAGTGGATATTAGACATATAATATAGGATGCTCATATTAAAATCTGTAGACCTAGGGAAGGTAATCAAGAAGGAAGACCATGGTAAGATGCTTAATCTTTTCTTTCTTTATATCTTTTTTTTTTTTTTGAGCAAGGGCAGTTACCCAGACTGAACTCAAATTTTTGCTCTCTGGTTTTGTTTTTCTAATTCGTTTTTCTTTTATTAATTATTTTTAATTTTTCACAGTTTATTCATTATATATCCTGACTGAAGGCCCCTCCCTCAACTCCTACTGGTCACATCCTTTCTCTTCCCTCTATCCCACTCAAAAGGTGAGTTTCCCTCCTCTGCCATCCACCCATGTCTTATCACAATACTACTCAGCTATTAAAACAAGGAAATAATATTTGTGCTCTTATTACTTCTCCATAGGCCACTCTGCTCACGTCAGAAGACTCCATACCCTGAAGCTTGCCTGCAACCTTACTGTGAAATTAACACTAAGTATAACTCATTTTACAGAGTCCCACACACAAGACAATGTTTAATTGACCATCTCACATCCAGAAACATGTGAAATATGAAATGCTATGAAGTCTGAAACATTTGATCACACGCATTTCAAAGAATTTGGTTCTCCTTCTGTCTAGAGGAACCACCTCAGGAAATAAGTTCAAATTGAATTCCAGAAAACAGAGGCTATATACCCCTTGGGAAATGATTGGGATGCTCCATGGATAGGTGTATATAATCGTTCAAAACTAGGTACTTCAAGAATGCTTGATTTGCATTAGATAGCACATTCCTATCATATGAACAAGAGCATAGATCCTAATCATCCTATATTTAAAAGGAGGAGAGAGTTAGCAGGGATCAGTGTCAAAAGCCATCTATCAAATTTGGCTAGTAGCATCTATGTCTAAAGACACTCCCCAGTTGAAGTCAGGCACAGAAAACTCACCCTTACATTGTTACACAACTAGGCCAGCACCAGGGTCATACATGGAAGAGAAAGCCTCCTCCTTCACAACTCAAAATTCAGTCTGGGTTGTGATGGTTTTCAATAGAACCCCTGGAACAATATATATGTATACACAAAGAAACTTCTACAGGTTACCACTATTATATTACTCTCAGAGAACTTCCTGGCTGGTGTTAGTTCACCATTCCTTACATATTCATCCACTGGACTGAACTTTTCTTGTCTAAAGTGAGGCAATGGAAAACAGTAAATATTGAGAATCAGATTTATCAATAAGTCTTCCCTAAACACATTTTATAATACTTTTGCATGTAATTGATATTCACCATTCATTGTATTCTTTTTAAAAATAATTTTATTTGCTTTAAATTCCAATTGTAGTCCCACTCCCTTCTCTCCCCCATTACTACCCTCCATTCCTATTGCCCCTATTCCCTCTCCCCTTCCCCTTCACAAAAGGGAAGTCATTTCCATTGAGCTAGTTTTTCAGTTCTGTTGGATCTCAGTAGACCAAAGAACACAAAGGCCTTTCCATATTGGTTATAGTCAAAGAATTCCTCTCCAGTAAGGATACATTTATGATGATGATGACTCTAGATTTGTGCAAGGCTTCACCATTTTAACACATTCAAAAGCTCTCTCCAGTATGAATCCTTTCATGATGATGAAGATTATACAAATATGGAATGGTTTCACCATGTTAAAACCACTGTCCATTAGGATTTCTTTCATGATTGTGAGGATGATTCTGAAGTGCAAAAGTTTTTTCACATTGGTTAAAGTCAGATAGCTTCTTTCCAGTATGTTTTCTTGTATGTATTAGGAGATGTTATGTGCAAAGGCTTTGCCACACAGTTAATTCATATGGTTTCCCTCCAAAATGTTTTGTTGTCTTAGGAGATGACTGTAATATGCAAAGGTTTTATCACACTAATTATCCTCACCAGGCTTCTCTCCACTGTGCGTTTTTCATGTTTCCGGAGACAGCTGTGCAAAGGCTTTATCATATTGGGTATATTCATAAGGTTTCTTTCCAGTATGTGTTCTTTTATGGCTTATGAGATTACTGTGGCGTGCAAAGGCTTTACCACACTCATTACATTCATAAGGTTTCTCTACATTGTGTGTTCTTTTATGGCTTATGAGATGACTGTTTTGTGCAAAGGCTTTACAACACTGGTTACATTTATAAGATTTCTCTCCAGTGTGTGTTCTTTTATGGCTTAAGAGAGTACTGTTTTCTGCAAAGGCTTTGCCACACTGGTTACATTTGTAAGGCTTCTCTCCAGTGTGTGTTCTTTCATGGCTTATGAGATGACTTTTTTTTGCAAAAGCTTTACCACACTGGTTACACTCATAAGGTTTCTCTCCAGTATGTGTTCTTTTATGCCTTATGAGGTGACTGTTTTTTGTAAAGGCTTTACCCCATTGATTACATTTGTAAGGCTTCTCTCCAGTGTGTGTTCTTTCATGGCTTATGAGAACAGTGGTATGGTGGAAGGATTTACCACATAGAGTGCGTTTAAAAGGTTTCTCTCCAGTACAATTGCTTTCATGCCTGCAAAGATAATTGGCACATGTGAAATATTGACCACAGTCATTTGATTACACTAATAAATATATTTATCTATGTGAATCAATTTTATAATTTGGTCTAATGATAAAAAGAATAATCAAATCTTAAACTTTTATCATTTTATTTACATTCATGGCATTCCCCTTCATTATGGGTATTTTTGAAGATCTCTGTGATGGTAAGAGCATTTATTATGTGGTTCACTTTAATAGCATCATTTTTCTATAAGAGGTTTTCTCATGTATATGAAGAGTATTGTAAGAATTCAGAGTTTTACCAAAGCAATCCCATTCACAAATTTTTGTACGGTATGAATGACACTTCATTTACAAAGTGAGCCAGGACAAGCAGAAGAAGTTCCAAATTTCTAGCATTCATAGGTATTTTCAGCAGTATGATTTTGCTAATGAATTCTCAGTAAAGTTGCAAAACCAATTAACTGTTACCTTTTATCACATTCAGAAAATCTACTCAAAGTGGGGACTTTTACAAAATTAATTATTCTTGGAGAAACATAGTTACACTGCTTCTTTCAATATCTCTATGCTCATGTGTCTTATAAACATTGTGACATATGATATACCAATTTAAATTACAAGAATAATAAAAGATTTCCACATTGAATTAACACGTTTTTTTTTGTTCATCATAGACATGTCATATAGGGATTAAGGTTTCTCCACAATTTTATTATTGACTCTCAGAAGCTGCTCCTTTCACTAAACTTTACAGTGTTACTACATGAATATGTGTAACACTGGTTGTACTATGAAATATCTGCTCATTAGAAGGTTTTGAAACATACTGATCACCTATTCAATGTGTATACCTCTTACAATATCTGAGTAGATAGAATGAGACTAAACAGATTGGCAGTTTAACTCAGTAGCTGTAATGTCTATATGATTTCAATGGTATTTTCTGTTACAACATTATTTTATTTTCTTCTATCTTAGGGGAGTACCTTGCAAACACAAATCAGATACCTGACATTGAGGTACGTGGAATTATGAGATTTTAATGATCATCAGTACACTTAAAGCAGTGCTCTTTTTACACTGTTGCTTTTCTTTAAAACCTCCTGGACACAGCCAGGTGTGCTGGTACATTCCTTTAATCCCAGCATTTGTGGAGGCAGAAGCAGGCAGATCTGTGTGATTTTGAGATCACATTGTTCTAACAAGCAAGTCTAAGTCAAGCCACAGCTACACAGAATAAAAAAACTATTTCAAAAACAGAAAATAAAAAGCAGTCAACAAACAAACAAACAAAAAAAAAAAAACCAAACTTCCAGGACACATTAAAATTTCTTAAGATTCATATCTATATCAGTGTGCACATAAAGTTACCTTTTATTACTTGTAGAACTTTGAAAATGTTCTTCAATGGTATGGTCTTCCAAATTGTATCCTAAAATAGAGTACCAGAAAATATATATGACTGGAAATATCATATTATTATTAAAGCAAAACTTAAATCACTATCTTCTATGACCCTTAGAACCATGCCTGATTTAGTCACCTCATTCCTCCTCATTCTCAATTGGAATCATAGAAAAGGATAAATAACAAAGTAAGACTTGTCTCCTTATTTTAAAAGTGAAAGAAAATTTGCTGTCTTACCTATAGCAGTGAGGTTTTTACAGGTCTCTAGCATCAAATCATTGTAGAGTTGTTTCTGTGATGGTTCCAGCAAAGCCAACTCTTCTTGGCTGAATTTCACATGCACATCATTGAAGGTCACTGAATCCTAAAATATGCCATGCATTTGTACAACAGAAAGAGTAGCAACAATATTAATTTATACTTCATTGGCAATAGAATCATATAATTCTAGTGCTGCTTCCATTTATTTTCTGACACAGAAGTGCTAGTGTTAGATAGTTGGGTGTTGTGCATGAGGTGAACAAGAGGAGAAGAAAAAGCTTAAAGGTTAGATTGTAAGGAAAACCAAAGGCATGCTTTGGAAACCTTTGTTAAAGGTGTTTCATTAGTTTGTAAGGCATGAATATGAATTAGACATTAGTTGGGTTCTTGAGTAATGTATGAATCATCTTTAGTTACTTGGGCAAGTAGGTCAGGACCCTGTCATGAGACAGGTAGAAGGAAAAAACACAGTCATCATATTTTATCTAGCAACAAATGAGATGTGGCTATCAGGTGACAGTGAACAGATGGGTGGTGTCAGTCAAAAGACAACATGGCACTGGATATCATGTTTTGACCAGGGATCAGAGATGTGGCATACCAGTATATGAAAATGGGGGCTCATATATTTGTGGAGGGGAAATTGTACTACAGTGAATAGATGGATAAAAATAATGTGAGTGGCAAGCAACAATAATCATAGCTGATAACATCATATTTCTGAGTTCCCAGACAAAAGAAAAGGCATAGAACACATGATTATTCTTTGATCATTGTTTTGTATATTTTCCTTTTTAAATCATGTATAGGCTATAGTTTAAAATAAAGATTAAAACTTTTCTATTAAAAAATAAGTGTGAATGTTATCACTAAGTCATTTTAGAATAAAACGGAATAAAAAAGTTTAACTGTGCCATATCTGAATAGGATAGAGGTTTGGAATACTCATGGCAATTAATGTGGACAAAGACAAACAGAGAGAAGAGAGCAAAATAGAAAGAGAGAGACAGAGACACACAGAGAGAAATTAACAGATGAACAGTACTAAGTACACATCAGAGAAATATGAACAGTTACTAACTACAAAAAAAATGATGGACAAGCTGGGTATATTCTGTCATGCCTTTAATTCCATCACTCAGGAGGCAGACACAGGTATATATTATTTAATTGGATGCCAGCATGATCTATACAAAGAGTTCTAGGACAGCCAGACCTATATAGTAAGACAGAGTCACCCCTTTAAATCAATAAAACAAACATAAAACATGGAAAGAACTGAGAGGTGTTTACTGAAGCTTCTACAAGGAATTATACATTCACTCCAGTTGTGTATTCAATTTTCAGAAATCTACAATGCCCTAGCTTAAACTGTAACTTTAATAAGATCTTACTAAAAGGAATGCATGTTTAAATAGCTAAAAATAGAAAGATGAAAATATTAGCAATGTAAATGATGATATATGTAAGCAACATAAGACAGGAGAGATGGCTCAGCAGTGAGGAGCTCTTGCTGCTCTTGCAAATAATTGGTCTGAAATGTCAGTGTTTAACTGGGACCCACTATTATCAATTGCTATAAGTTCATAAGTTCTGAACACATCTTTGGACTCCTGTGACGATCAGGCACACAAGAGGTTCATATTCATGACTTCAATCAAAATACTCATATTCAGTAAAAATTAAAAACAAATTCCAGATGGTAGGGCTGATTGCATACTGATCAGTGGGGTAACAGAGACTGCACAGTGACAAATAGTTGGAACAGTTGGTCCCTAAACAACATTGACTGTGTTTACCAGGTGATAAGAAACCCAATGATGAGAAAAACAATTGGGTTCAACCTCAGAGCACCCAGCTAATCCCTGGAAAATTTCCTGGGCTGTTTTGGCAGGAATAAAGTTTTCAAGAAAATAGACCCAAGAAGTGTGTCCTGATCACCTTCCCAGGCTGAACTGTGTGCCCCAGAGCACAAGAGACTGGGAGTCCCACTCTCAAGAAAAACCCACAGGGAAGGAAGCAAGTGGGACTGACTGAATGTCATCCAGTCTATCCATGGAAAAGGTCCTGTAGACTTGCAGGTGCACAGCAGCCAGCCCTGAGTGGGACTTCAGCCGCCAGACCCACGTAACCAACTCTCCATCACAGACAGAACTGTGTGCCCCAGGGAACTAAAGGATGGGTTTCCCTGTAGAAAGAAAACCCCACAGGGAGGGAAACAGCAGGTCCCAGCTTAGAGCACTCAGCTGACCCTCCCACCACCACTACCACCACCACTACCACGACCACATATGGGAATATTATCGGAAAAATTTTCCAGGTTCCTGTCCAGTCACCAGCTTGGAGCCACCATTCGCAAGCAAGTGCCTATGCACTCTACACCCCCCAACAGTACAGACTGGATCTTTCTGTTGGGAGAAAACGCAAAGGTGGGGGAAATATCTGGCCCTACTTTAGGACACCTAGCTCCAGAAAAGTTTCTGGTTATCTACAGGCTCCAGACTCTAGCCTCCTGCTGTACACATGAGAGTGGTGCTCACCTGCCACTGATTACCACCTGGGTACTGGGGCACAGAGCTCCAAAATCAGACCTACAGAAGCCTGGGTTCCCTGAGAACAACCCCCAGATACTGCTCCAAGGGACAACCAGTTATCCCTAACTAAACTGACCAAACCATGGGGTTTGCTCACTAAATTTACAGCAAGAACCCCAGCATCAGGGCAGCTGTCTCCAGGATTTCTCTGGGTGAGAAGAGAGCCCCCTTGACTAACATGGAAAATTTCCACTAACGTCTGTATGCCTAAGGTGAGCTGTGACAATTCCTGAAAAACACCTGTCATTCAGTGACCGTACCCCAAAAGCTAAGGAAGCCTCCTTTGAAAAAATTTTCTTCCTGCCAAAGGGATTCTCCTTCTCCCCAGCACAGGATTCTAGGAACCACCAGAAACTAACACCCAACACCTAAGATAGCCAAATGGATAGAGGCCAGCATAAAAGCTCAACCAACAAAAGACAGAGCAAAATGGCATCTCCAGAACCCAGTTATCCAGGAGCAAGCAGCCCTGGATACCGCAGCATAAAAAACAATTTCAGGCCAATTTCCCTTATGAACATTGATGCAAAAATACTCAACAAAATACTTTGCAAACCCAATAAAAGAACACATCAAAGATATCATCCACTACAACCAAGCAGGCTTCATGGCAGGTATGCAGGGGTGGTTCAATATACAAAAATCCATTGATATGATCCACCATATTAACAAATTGAAAGAAAAATAAACACATGATAATCTCCTTAGTTGCTGAAAAAGCATTTGAAAAAATCCAGCATCCATTCATGTTTAAAGTATTGGAGAGATCAGGGATAAAGGGCACATACCTAAACATAGTAAAGGCAATATACAACAAGCCTATAGCCAACATCAAGCTAAATGGAGAGAAAATTAAAGCAGTCCCACTGAACTCAGGGACAAGGCAAGGCTGTCCACTCTCTCCATATCTCTTCAACATAGTTCTTGAAGTCCTTACTAGAGCAATAAGACAATTAAAGGAGATCAAAAGAATACAAATTGGAAAGGGAGAAGTCAAAGTATCAATATTTGCAGATGATATGATAGTATACCTGAATAACTCCAAAACTTCTACTAGGGAACTTCTACAGATGATAAACAGCATCAGTAAAGTGGCTGGATACAAAATTAATTCATAAAAAATTTAGCCCTCCTGTATACAAAAGATAAAAGGGCTGAGAAAGAAATTAGGGAAACAACACCCTTCGCAATAGCCTCAAAGGACATAAAGTACTTTGGTGTGACCATAATCAATTAAGTCAAAGACCTGTATGAAAAAACTTCAAGTCTCTGAAGAAAGATTAGAAGAAGATATCAGAATATGGAACTATCTGATACTCATGGCTTGGCAGAGTTAACATAGTAAAAATGGACATCTTACCAAAAACAATCTACAGATTCAATGCAATTTCCATCAAAATACCAACAGAATACTTTACAGACCTTGATAGAAGAGTTCTCAACTTCATATGCGATGCAATGAAAGCAGTCCTAAGAGGAGTTTGAATAGCAACAAAGGCCATCATAAGCTATTGGAGACATCTCATACAAGCAACTTAATGGTATACCTGAAAGACCTAGGAAAAAAGAAGCAGACACACCCAGCAAGAGTAGACCACTAGGAAAAACCAAACTCAGGGCTGATATCAATAAATTAGAAACAAAGATAATAATTCAAAGAATCAACGAAACCAAGAGTTAGTTCTTTGAGAAAATAAAAAACACAGACAAATTCTTAGCCAAACTAAGTAAATGGTAGAAAGATACTATCCAAACCAACAAAGTCTGAAAGAAAAAGATATAATAGACACTGAGAAAATCCAAAGAACCATTACCTTTTATGTCAAAAGCCTATATGCCCCAAAATTTGAAAATCTAAATGAAATATACAATTCTATTTAAAATCCACTTAGCAAAGTTGAATCAACATCAGGTAAAGATATTAAATAGTCTTATAGTAAATAAGGCAATAGAGGCATCCATCAAAATACTCCCAACCAAAAAAAAAAGCCAAGGGCCAGATGATTTCAGAGCAGAATTCTACAAGACCTTCAAAGAAGAGTGAATACTGATATTCTCCAAATTATTTCATAAAATAGAAATGGATGCAACATGACCAAATTCCTTTGGTGAGACCACAGTCAACTTGATAAATCCTCAAAGATCCCCAAAAAGAAAGAGAACTTCAGACCAATCTCTTTTATGAACAATGATGTAAAGATACTCAATAAAATACTTGCAAACCAAATCCAAGAACATATCAAAGGTATCATCCACCATGACCAAGTAGGCTTCATCCCAGGCATGCAAGGGTGGTTAAGTATATGGAATCCATCAATGTAATCCACTGTATAAACAAATTGAAAAAAGCCATTTTGTTAGATGCTGAAAAAGCATTTGACAATATCCAACAGTTATTCTTGTTTAAAGTCTTGGAGAGACCAGGGACAAAGGCACATATCTAAAAAGAGTAAAGATAGTATACAGAAAATATACAGAATATATACAGAATAGTATATAGCTAACATCAAACTAAATGAAAAGATTGTTAAGTCAATTCCACTGGACTTGGGGAAAAGACAAGGCTACACACTCTCTCCAAATCTCTTCAATACAGTACTCAAAGTCCTATCTAGGGCAATAAGACAAGTAAAGGAGATTAAGGGGATACAAAGTGATAAGGAAGAAGTCAAAGTATCTCTATTCACAGATGATATGACAGTATACAAAAATGACCCCCAAAATTCTACTGTAGGGAACCTCAAAAAAATACACTCCTGGATGCCAAAGACAAATGGACTGAAAAAAAATAGGAAAATAACACCCTTCACAATAGGCAGTAAAAAAAAATGTATTTTGGTGTTATCCTCAACAAGCCAGTAAAAAGCCTATATGAACAACAACAACAACAAAACCAAAAACTTCAAGCCTCTGAAGAAAGAAATTGAAAAAGAAACCAGAAGATAGAAATATCTCTCGTGCTCATGGATCAGTAGGACCAACATAGTAAAAATTGCCATCGTAACAAAACAATCTACAGATTCAATGATATTCCCATCAAAATATCAACACAATTCATTAAAGAACTTGAAAGAACAATTCTCAGCTTCATATGGAAAAATAAAAAAGCCAGAATAGCTAAAACAATCCTGTACAATAGGAGATCTTCAGGAGGTATCACCATTCTTCATCTCAAGCTCTATTATAAATCAATAGTAATAAAAACTGCATGGTACTATAATAAAAACAATTAGTGGATCAATGGAATTGAAGTGAAGACACATAAATAAACCCACACACCTATGGCCACTTGATTTTTGACAAAGAAGCCAAAACCATGCAATGGAAAAAGGACAGCATCTTCAACAAACAGTGCTGGTCTAACCTGAAGTTTACATGTTGAAAAATGAAAATAGATCCATATTTATCACCCTGCACTAAACTGCAGTCCAAGTTGTTCAAAGACCTCAACATAAAACCAGATACACTAAATCTGTTAGAAAAAAAAGTGGGAAAGATCCTCGATCTCATTCGCATAGAAGGTAACTTCCTCAACAGAACACCAAGAACACTGGCTCTAAGATCAAGAATTAATGAATAGGATCTCATGAAACAAAAAGCTTCTATGAAGCAAAGAACTCTGTCAATAGAACAAAATGACCGCCTACCGACTGACAAAAGATCTTCACCAACCCTTCATACAACTGAAAGAGCTAAAAAACAATATATATAAAGAGCTGAAGAAATTAAACTCCAATAATCCAAATAATCCAATTTAAAACTGGGGTACAGAACTATACAAAGATTTCTCCACAGAGGAATATCAAATGGTGGACATTAAATGCTCAATATCTGTAGTCATCATGGAAATGCAAATGACATTCCATCTTAAACCCATCATGGCTAAGGTCAAAACCTGAAGTGACAGCAAGTTAGTGAGAATGTGAAGAAAGGAACACTCCTCCATTGCTGTGGGAGTGAAAACTTATACAACCGCTTTAGAAATCAATCTGATACTTTCTCAGACAATTAGAAATAGTGTTACTTCAAGACCCAGCTATACCATTTCTGGGCATATATCAAAAAGATGCTCCACCATTCAACAAAGATATTTGCTCAACTGTGTTCATAACATCTATATTCATAATAGCCATAATAGGGAAACAAACTATATGTCTCTCAACCAAACCATTGTTTTACAGAAATTGTGGTACATTTACACAATGGAATGCACCTCGGGTATTAAAAAAAAAAGGAAACTATAAAATTTTCAGGCAAGTAGATGGAACTAGAAATGATCATCCTAAGTGAGTTATTCCAAAACCAGAAAGACATGCATGGTATATACTCATTTGTAAATGGATAATGGTCATAATATAGGATAAACATACTACAATTTATAGACCTAAAGAAGCTAAATAAAAAGGAGGACCCTATGGAGGATGCTTAATTCTTATGCAAAAGTGCATATAAAATCGACACCAGAAGTGACTGAGGAGAGGGAAGAGGATGAGAGCCTAACATACATATCCTCCAAAAGACGCCCAGCAGGGGTTCGAAACAGATGCTAAGATTCACAGCCAAACTTTGGGTAGAGCACAGGGAATCATAGGAAAGAGTGAGAGGATAGAATGTAGAAAGACCCAGAGCTGGCAGGACCTCCATAAGAAGACCAACAAGGACAAAAAATCTGGGCCCATGGGGACTTGCAGAGATTGATGGACCCACCAAAGACCATTCATGAAGAGGAAACAGACCCCTGCTCAGATGTAGCTGATAGGCAGCTCAGTCTCCATGTTTGATCCATAGTAAGGGGAGAAGGTGCTGGCTTTGACATGGACTCTGTTGTGTGCTATTTGATCATTTCCCCGTGGTGGAGGGGCATTGCTATGCCACAGAGGAAGAGGATGCAGGAAGTCCTAGTGAGACTTGATAGGCTGGTTTCAGATGGTAGGAGAGGAGGGTTCCCTGTATCTGAGATATAGGAAATGGGATAAGGAGGAAAAAAATGGAGGGTGAGACAAGGAAGAGTCAAGGGAGAAGATTACAATTGGGATGTTAAGTGGATAAATTATTTTTTTAATTTAATTAAGTTATTTATTACAATGTGTTCATTTTGTATCCTTGCCATAGCCCCCTCCCTCATCTCCTGCCAGTCCCACCCACCCTCCTTCTTCTGCTCCTATGCCCTTTCTCTAGTCTCCTAATTGGGGAGGGATTCCTTCCCTTCTAGATTATCAGGTCTCATCAGACCTCATCAAGGTCATCCTCTGTGGCCTTGCAAGGTTGCACCACCCAGGAGGAGGTGATCAAAGACTCAAGTTCATGTCAGAGAATAAATAAAAAAAAACAATTTAAATTAAAAATAAATTAAATGTGAATAAAACAAACAAAATTAAAATAAAACAAATACAACTGGTAAGAAGAGCGTCACACACCTACAATTCAATGACTTGGAAAGCTCAGATAGTGTTAGTGTCATAAATAAAGGGCATCCTAAGAAATTAAATATACTCCCTGCCAAATTTCAAATGCAAGATGTTGATGAAGATCAACACAATAACCTATGCTTACATATACAAAACAAAAGAAAATAAATACCTAAAACTCTATATTCCATGCTCAGCAGCCAATGATGGTGATGTTGATGCCAGGCATGTTGGCCTAGATTTAAGCCCAACACTTGACTTGAGTTAGAGCTGTTAAGTTCAAAACCAGCCTGGTCTACATACAAACTTTCAGGAAACATCCAGGAACTCTGGGACATTATGATAACACAAAACATACTAATAATCAGATTAGAAGAAGAAGGATGAGATCAAAGTTCCAGAAGATATTTTCAACAAAATCATACAAGAAAAATTTCTTAACCTAAAGAAGATGTCTATGAAGGCACAAGAAGCATAAAAACACCAAAGAGACTGGACCAGAAAAGAAAGTCCTCTTAGCACAGAATAATCAAAATACAAAACATGCAGAACAAAGAAAGAATATAAAAAGCTGCAACTGAAAACAAAAACAAAAACAAACCAAACTAACCAACCAGACAAACCAAACCAAACAAAACAAAACAAAAAATAACCCACAAAAACCAACCAAAAAAAAAAGAGGCAGATCTATTGGAATTAATCCTGTATTCTCAGTAAAAATGCTAGAAGTTGAACAGCTTAGACAGAGTGCTTCTGACTCTAAAAAACTACAGAAGCCAAGACAAATTACTAACCATGCCCAGAAAGTTTCAATCAGCAAATGAAGAAAAATAAGATGTTTCATGATAAGGTCAAATTTAAACAATATGTATCTATAAATATAGCCCAACACAGGGTGCTAAAACCACCACCACCGCCACCACCAAAATACCAGGATTTACAATCACTGTTTGTTGATATCTCTTAATACCATTGACCCAAATTCACCAATAAAAAGACACAGGCTCACAAAAATGGATGATAAAACAAAATCCACCCTTCTTCTAAATACATCAAACACAGCTTCACATCAAGATAGACATTATCTCAAGGTAAAGGGTTGGAAAAGATATTCCAAATAAATGAATTAGAATATCAAGCTTGTAAAGCAATTTTAATATCTAACAAAACAGACTTCAAAATCAACTAATCAAAAGATGGCAAAAGACATGACATATTAAAAAAACATCCAGCAATATAACATTTCAATACTTAACATCAATGCCCCTAACCTAAGAGCACCCAAGTTATAAAAGAAACACTTCTGCAGCTGGCATCACATCCTGGCCCTCATAAACCGATAGGAGAAGACTTCAATATATCACTCTCACCAATGGACAGGTCCTCCTGACCAAACTGAACAGAGAAATGGTCCAGATAACTGACATCAAAACACTACCCAAATGATGTTTACAGAACATCCACCCAAACAAAAAGATTGTTCTCTCTTCTCAGCAACACATATATTGTTCTCCATAATTGATGATATACTTGAACTATGGAAGTCTCAAAAGATATAAGAAACTTTCAATAACCTCCTGCATCCTATCAGACCACTAAGGTTTAAAGCAGCACATCACCAATAACAAAAACAATAGAAAGCTTACAAACTCATAGAAATTGAACAACACTCTATTAAATAAAAATTGGATCAAAACTGAAATAAAGAAATTAAAGACTTTCTAAAAGTCGATGAAATGAATACATAAGATATCAAAAGTCATAGTACACAACGGAATTGTTGACCAGAAGACAGTTCATACCACTAAGTACATTCAGAAAAAATAATCAGAAAGATCTCTTAGTAGCAACTTAACAGCACACCTAAATACTCTAGAAAAAAAATGAAGTAAACAAAACTAAAAGGAGTAGACAGTGAGAAATTACTGAACTATGTCTTCACTGGTAAAACCAAATGTTACCACAGGAAAAGAAAGGAGGATCCTAACAAAATTGATAATGATTAGATTTTAATAGTGGAGATCTCCTGAATAAGCAGAGGTAACTTTTCATCAGACAGTGTGGTCATTCACTCCAAACTAACTTAATAAAGACTGAAGTTTTTTTTTTCTTAAATAAAAAAGATACTTTTGTTGTTTCATATTAAAAACAGTTAAGAGCTTTAAAAAGTTTTAAGTAAATTCTAAGGTATAAATTTTTTGAGTTGGAATAATTTGGAGTGACTATAACATATCTGAGCAGCATGGTGATAGACCATGCATTTAATCCCAGAAGAGACAAGCAGTTCTATATTAATTAGTTGTTTTCTAAATTCAGGAGTTACAATGACAGGGTGTTGGTGGTTCATAGCCTTAATCCCAGCATTTGGGAGGCACGTGCCTTTTCATACCACCTGGGAGGCAGAGGCAGGCACACAGGATTTACACTGATTTTATTTAAAAGCTGCTTGTAAAAGGCAGGCTGAAAATCAAAGTGAATATCCTTTATTATCTAGAAATAAATACACTTTAAGGTATATTTGGAAACTTTCAAAGATTTTTTTAACTTTAATTGAGATATTATACTTTTTCTATTTCGAAAAAAACATTTTGCTCTATAAAAGATATTACATGCCTAAAAAGCTACAACCCTCACCCCAGAATTAGGGATGGGGCAGGGTTTTGATTTAATCTTTTCAGGAGAATAAAATCATCCAACTAAAGAATATGGAGACCACTGGACACATGAAACTTCTGAAGAAAATGACAGATCACCAAAATAAATGTGAAAAGAGAAGGAGTAAACTGGCCAACTGGTATCACTCACCTTCATGTTATCTCTTCTGTCTTCTACAGATATAAGTGCAAATTGTCTTTATGTGATTGCTAAAGAACAATCCAAAATCTCTATCTCATATCAGAAAAGCCACCTGGTAAGAAACAGAGGAAAACAGAAAAATAAGGGATGATTCCATTGCCATGAATCTCATAATCTTCTGGCATGATGTGACTTTTGTACTTACTACAAACTTCAATAATCAAGAATGTGTACAGTGTTTGTGAAAGAATAAGGGGGTGAGAAAAAAAAGCCCAAAAAATAAGCCTAAAATATAGCCAAGCTAACATGAAAAGACATAAGTAACTCCTAGCATGAAAAATTGGCATGGAACCAGAGATACCTTTGATTTTCTAATTAATACAAATTAAATAAACACAGATTTCACAACTGCTACAAGACAAACTCAAAGTGACACGTAAACAGTTATATTTTCCTGACCCTCCAGCTACTACTAACCTCCTTTACAGAGAGTCCTTTTGCTTTAGAAGTCTCTTAAAAAATGGAGGTGATCATAAGCTGGGCTATGGCTTGCAGTCCCTCATGTCCCCTTGTGGGTTCAGGCACAGCCCAGCCCTTGCAGACACTCACACACAAAAAATGATGGAGAATAATTTAGTTTCTGTTTCCTTCTGCATGATTTATGTCACAATATGTGGAATCTTTCCTATCCTCTTATTTAAAACCAGGCACACCTGACAAAATTCTGCATCTCAGAAATTCCTTTTGTACCCTGGAATTGAATTTCCCTAAATCATGCCATTGTGACTGGTGGTAGTTGAAAGGTTAAAAAAATGTAATCAAGTATTGCTGAAAGATGACCACCACCCCTCTTTTCTTCCAGGTTCAAAACGAGTTGTAAAATTTGTTATGCAAATCTCTATGTGGAATACAACATTAATCATTTCTAGAAATGAGACCTTCAGTTTTCCAATCTGTCCACTGCAAAACTTATGCTTGCGTGTGTACACTAGATAGTGATATTATAAGCACCACAATTTTCTACTGCCCAGGCGGCAAAGTCCTCACTTCTCTGGACAATCAACACTCAGGAAGGGTCAGAGGCCAAGGGTCTCTGTCAAGATCACCACATGGAGACCAACAGAACCACAGCCTGAACCACAGTCCATCTCATTCAAAGCAGATCAGGCTGTGATAGCTCAGGAGCCTGCTATTCCTGGCCTGGGGACAATGGCCCCACACTCAGCATGACATGGCCTCTGGTCTCACTCACAGCTCTTTAGAGCTATATCAGAGGAAAATCCCAAAACAAACCCATAAATTACCTCTCACTATTGCTCCTGACTGCTAGGCCTACCCAGAATCCCTCATTAGCTTGAACAATACAGCTGAGTCTTAGGACAGTAGTAGCTCCTCTACCAGTGGATCAAAGATCAAATGATGCTGATAGCAGAGGCATTCTAGCTTTGCCCTAACCCCTATGGGCACACAGAATGCTAATGTTGTTATAAAAGAATGAAAATTCCAATTATTCTATTTTAAAACCTTCCAGTGAAGAGAGGCAGAGAAAGCACCCATCTGACCATCCTACTCACCTCAACTCCAAGAGTAAAAAGCCCCAAAAGCTCACCAGTTCAGATGACAGATCAGGGGAGATAGGCCAAAGGAACCCAAGGCCAAAGGCTTTCTAGCTCAAAGCTCAAAAAGCCCAAAATCTACTATGTTAAAACTCCTTCCACTTTTACACTCTTTCTTAAATACATTTCAGCTGAAAGTTCCACTTACTCTTTAATCCCTGTCAGCTGGCTTCTTGCTTTGCCTCTTGATCTAGGGTTAACATTATTAAATCCTGTGCACAGAGAGCTTTTGAATTAAAGGTATGTTCCAGGGCTGACGGAACCATACCATAATCACCTCTTTAGAATAAACAGAAAGTTGTTGGAATTAAGGTTTGTGTTAGGGCTCAACCATACCAAACAAAGCACAGGTTTTTACTGTTCACAATCTATGGGATCACACTGGGATCAAATATCCTGCAACATCCTCATCTTGGAAATGTTTTAAAATACAATCTTCTACTTTCCCAGGGCACCTGCTCATCTTCCAAGATACAGGTCATTTATGTTGCACATTCCATTACATGATCAGTGTCCAACGCAGTCATCTCTACCTCATATTTGGGAAGTCCTTCAGCCAAACTTTAGTCAAAGCCAAATAGTAACAACCATTAAAGAAACAAATGGCCATGAATTTGAAAGAAAGGAGTAGGTAATGAGAGCTCAATGAAAATGAGAAATAAAACAAAAAGGATATGGCTGTACCTAGGAATGTTGGAATAGAAAGTTTATTATAGATATATGAGAGAACATAGTCAGACACAGGAACATCTGGGACAGTCTAGGATTGACATGAACTTGAGCCATGTGAGAGGAGAAGAGAGCCAGATGAAAAGGGTGGGAAGGTAAATGATAAATGAAAAAGACCAGGTAACCAAAATGGTTGGAATACATAAGGAATGAGAGCTGGGAGGAGGGCAGCTCAACTTCTGAGGTAGAGATCTGTGTATGACACCCATACCTTGTAACAGGAAAAGATTGAGGGATGCTGGGAGAACCTGACAGCCAGGTCTGCTTTGATTGTTAAGTAGCCTCCTTAAAGATTCATCCCAGCATTTGAGACGTAAGAGCAGAGAGGAATGAAAAGGTTGAAATGATTTCATTATAACCTTAAAATTATTTTTAAAAGTTGAAAATGGCCTTATGGTCCAATATTCTTCAGAGACTTTGAATATGTATTAGAGAACACCAAGTATTACTCACAACTTCTTTTCTCAGGTTGTGCATTTTCAAATGTGGGGAGGGGAAACATCTCTGTTAGTCACTACCACAGCAGTTTATCCAGAACTTCTGTTTTGTTTGAACTCATGCAACTATAGAAATTTGCTTCCCAGAAACAAGCTCAGCAACTAATCCATATTCTTGATTCCCTTTGTGTATGACTCCCCCCAAATGTACAGTTTTCACTTTTATTGACCATCTAAAATTGATTACATGACTCATTACCATCTTCCCTTCTCCCCCTCCCTTTCTGTGTTGTGACTACACCAGCTTCAAAGTAGGTTAGTGAACTCAATTCTTACACAGGTCCCTCTTTATTTGTAATTGCCCACCTCTAAAACTTTAGGGTCTTCAGGGGACATTAATTCACTGTTCTATTTTACTTCACACTCACTAGTCAGGGCCCACCTAAAAAGAGCTGCAGGACTATGTTCTAGGCACTAGGCAGTAGGGGCAGCATTCAGTGTTCCAATAAAGTGTAAACTACATAGCATGTGAAAGGCTGATCTACAGGAGACATTGCTTTAACAAAAACAAATATCAAAGCACTAGGGGAAAAGGAATGAAATTCTTAATGACTGGATTATCAAAGAATATTATCTAATAAGAGACTAGAGCAGTAATGCATCAACAAAATAAAATTTAATAATACCAACAACTGACTTATATATTTATTTATTTATTCATATATTTATTTATTGTGGATACAGTGTTCTGTATGCATCTACACTTGCATGCCAGAAAAGAGCACCATATCTCATTATAGATGTTGTAAGCCACCATGTGGTTGGTGGGAATTGAACTCCTGACCTCTGGAAGAGCAGCCAGTGCTCTTAAACTCAGAGTTGAAAAAAAAAAAAACACATAGCATACTGACTTTGAAAAACACAGGCCATTCTCTTGTAGAGAGAAAGCCATTAATAAGATACTGTTTGATGTTATCCCTGTGTACAATATTAGCTGCTGAGACCTGTAACCTGACAGACACAGCTTAAGCCCATAGCCTGTGTCTCAAATTTGAACTGACAGAACTGTGTCAATGAGGATTGTACATATGGGCATAGGACAGTCCCTTAATTTGAAATTCAATATTTACTGGAGCAAGATACCTGACCCAAATTGTACACCCACCAATCTTGTCTGCTTTCATTTGCATTCATGAATTAATAAATACACATTGGGAATTTACAAATTAAAAAGACATAACCCTGACACATTTCTACACAATCCTGGTGAGCAAACATGTGTATCCCGGGATCCTAATCTCTAACAGGTCTGGTTAGCATACTGCGTATCTGTGGAGTGTTTTACAGGCAGTCTTCCCTCAGCTAAATTCTAACTGGTACCACTAGTTTCTCAGCGATAGTAAATCCTTTACATCATCAGTTCTACTCTTCTATATCACAGCTTAATATTTGAGTGCTCTCTGACACAGGACATATAATTTATAACCCCCACAAAATCCAAATGGATCTTTTAGAATGGAGAGACATCTTCAAAGGTCACCAGGAACTAGGCCTAAAAAAGGGCACTTAAATTTCACCAGAATTGTGACTCTATTATAAAGCCACCAGGAATTGGACCATGGGTCACCAATTCCAAATACAAGGTCGTAAGATTCCTTACCCAAGGAACAGCCTGAGGATAACAAGAATGGGAAGGTATCTTATCTCAAAGTGGGGCATTTGTGCTGAGCAGTCTACCAACTTTGTAGTAGAACCTTCAGTGACAAAGAAAATACCCAACATTCCTGAGGCATAGAGATAGCTCCCTCAATGTTAGTTATGTTAGCTAGCCAATCACTTTGTAAAAAGCTTGCCCTTGCTGAATGTCAACCAATCCTGTAACTATTAAACCAGAACTTCCTGGTCCTTCCTAAAACCCCAATCAAAACCCTGCCATGCACCTGCTCAGGGCTCTCTCTGATCCACTGTGTTTGTAAAAATGGAGAGACCCAGCATAAGCCCAAATAAAACTCTTTGCTCTTGCATATGTGGTCTGGCTCCTGATGATCTTTGGTCACCCTAAGATCTGGCCATAACATATGGGTTCTTATATTGGATCCCCAAGTCTCCCAAGCACCCCAGGCACATGGAGCTGAACAACAGCCAGTAAATGAGCACTCTGTCTGTATCTGTCTGTGTCTTTCTCGGTGTTTCTCTAGTTTGTTTTTTTGGGACTCAAGGCAAAATGTGTAATATGTGTCGTCAGAAAGGTTAGAGCTGATGCTCTGGACAGCTGTGGGCCACAGGGGGTCTGGAAGACTTTCCAGATCCCCCCCCAAAAGGGCACATCTGTAAAGGGAGTTGAGCACCGAGTTTTCTTTGATCTCTGGATCTTTGGACAAGGATAATGCAGGTAGCTCCTGCAGCAGAGATTCACTGATATCCTACTTTCCTTTTCCACTGCAGGAGTGGTGGGATCTGCTGTCTGGCTCTGTGTATTTTTCTGCTGCACAAACAATGGGATCTAGTCTGTGTCTTGTTTAACTGTTTTGACCCTCGCTGTCATTTTTTGTCTCTGGGACTGACTGAGGACATGGGACAAAATCCTTCTATCCCCCTAGACCTGATTTTTTTCCCATTTCAGGAGGCTTGAGCCATGCTTCACAGTCTCCAGTGAGAGTGGCAAGAATGTGGCAAGGGATTGATACAGTATGTGGAGCTCAGGATTGGCACCTCTGCCAATGTTCTCTGGTCTCTGGTCTGGCAGATCTTATCCACTACTCTGGCCTCGGGTTTGGCAGAGTGTGTCCCCTGCTCTGGCCTCTGATCTGGCAGAAATTTGCTGCTGCTGTGGTCTCTGGTCTGGCAGAGTTTGGCTGGTGCTTTGGGCTCTGGTCTGGTAGACAGAGATCAACAAATATGTTGCTGTTCCATTCTCTGGTCTGGCTGAATGCAGGTCATCATTCCAAACTCGGGTGTAGTTGGATGGAGCCTGATTTGGGGGTAGGTCACCACTAATGGAATAGGATAGAGGGCCCATAGAGAGACAGGCCACTGTTCTGAGTTTTTGGTATTTTTTCTTCCATTCTCTTCGAGCGCATTATACCCAGTACATTTTTTTTCCTTTGTTGTACTTTTGTGATTTTGTTTGCTTGTGATGGTCTCAGTGGGCTGGTGATCAAACAGCTGTGCTCCATTGTGACTTTGCCTTCCCCATGCTCCCAACACTACAAGCTGGGGCATCTCTGGTCATCAGTGGAAACACATATTTCCACATATTTGGCGAGGAAGGCTCGGTTGGAGAGGGGTCTGTGTGCAAATAGTCTTTCTGGGCTTGACCTTGTTGCCTCCTTGCTATCTCTATGAGGAAGTTCGGTGACCTGAGGTTAGCTCTAGCTTGGAACAATGACCACCAAATAATGCTCTTAGTTGAAAGGTATTGTAGTTATTACTATTATTATTATTTGGTTAGGGTCCCCTGTAGCCCAGCCCGGCCTTAAACTAAACAGCTATAAGATGACCTTGAATTTCTGATCCTTCTGCTCCACCTCGTATCAAGTGAGGTACACTCCCAATCCCACAAACTTCTTTTTTTTAGCCATAGGTGGCTTCAACAAGGAAGTGAACCAAACTCAAATAGGGAAGGCTTGGCTCCACTGAGTTCCTGGGTCTGAGCCTGTGTACTGGCACTGTACACAGAATACCCACCTGAGCATCTTGATATGTCACTTATTATCATGGCTGTACTTATGAGATTGTCACCTGAGAATGAAAACAATTCTTTTTTAGTTAAGGTCTCATACTGGCAACTAAAAGAATTTTATTAGAAAATCTTAGAAAGCACATGTATGATTGTGGTTTGAATGGGTGGGGAACCTCTGTCAATGTGCTCCCCAAAGTGCTAAAGGTCATAAGCATGGGGAATGGGGAGGAGTAGATGAGGAATTCACCATGTCTGAGTATCTACCCCTACCCCCCAGAAAATGAGTTGCTTTAATTAATCACCAATGCAAGAAAAAAAATAGCTAGAATGCATTTGAGGTTCAAGGTTTAGAAGTGAGGCTGCAGGGGTCCTTTTGGCAATGCTTTGAAGAACTGCATCCATTCAAGTGCAATGTTTGTAAATTCACACTGAGCAAGGAAGGCAGGGAAGGGAAGGGGAGGGAGGAGAATAAAAAGGAGGACAGGGGAGAAACATGTTCAAACTTTTCCTGTCAAGAAAACGAAAAGAAAAAAAAATCTTAATGAAGTCCCACTTTTTGTATGTGTGCCCAAGAATTTTTTTATCATTATTTATTTAATTATTTGTGTCAAATATTTTTTTAATTTTTTAAACTTTTATTAATTACACTTTATTCACTTTGTATCCCCCCCATAAGCCCCTCCTTCCTCCCCTCCTAACCCCACCTACTTTTCCCTTTCTTCATGAATGATCCTCCCCAAGTCCACTGATAGGGGAGGTCTCCCTTTCCTTCCTTCTGATCTTAGTCTGTTAGGTCTCATGAGGAGTGGCTGCATTGTCTTCCTCTGTGGCCTGAGATCAAAGAGCAGGCCAATCAGTTTATGTTACAGGCAGTCCCTCTTCCCATTACTATGTAACCCACTTGGACACTAACTGTCATGGGCTACATCTATGCAGGGGTTCTAGGTTATCTCCATGCATGGTACTTGGTTGGAGTATGAGTCTCTGGAAAGACCTTGGTGTTCAAATTTTCTCATTCTGTTGCTCTCCTTGTGGAGTTTCTGTCCTCTCCAGATCTTACTATTTCCCACTTCTTTCATAAGATTCCATGTACTCTGCCCAACACTTGGCCATAAGTCTCAGCATCTGCTTTGATAGTCTGCAGGGCAGAGCCTTTTAGAGGGCCTCTGTGGCAGGTTCCTAACTTGTTTCCTGTTTTCTTCTTCTTCTGATGTCCATCCTCTTTGCCTTACAGGATAGGGATTGAGCGCTTTAGTCAGGATCCTCCCTCTTGATTAGTTTCTTTGGATGTACAGATTTTAGTAGGTTTATCCTATATTATATGTCTATATGAGTGAGTATATACCGTGTGCCAAGAATTTTTAAGTTGTGTTTATGTGTACATTCCTTTCATCATATTTACATATATACTCTAAACGTTTGCTGAATAATGGTGTTTCAATGTCGTTCCCACATTTCAACTGAATTATTTTTGGGCACTAAATCTAAACCTAATTCTTATCCATATTTGGAGGTTTTACTTTCTCCAATGTGTGGTTTTATTTTCTTAGTTAACAGTGTGTACACAGTCCCTTACACCAGGGTCATCATATTTGTGTCTCTAACAAAGTAATGAAAAACATTAAATAGTACTAATAATGTTAATGACTAAAATGAAAATAACTGAGTGCATTGTACAATGATCTCAGATGCTCTTTTCAGACAGGACATTTTATGATGAAATTTTTTTCATGAGGCACAAAATGCCTGCTAAGCTTAAGGCTTGTTTACAACATTCTCTTGAAAACAAGGTTCAAGATGAATCCTGAAGTCATAACATCAAATGATGTACAGAGAGGACACAATCACCTTTGCAGATATGGGCTCCTAGGGATAAGTATGGTAGGATTCAAAGCTCAGGACACTTTCTGAGAATATGACTTCTCATAAAACCTAATGAAAAAATTGATTCATCCCAGAAAATGAACATATACATAAAACCAAATACATATAAAGCAGGTAAATGTCAGGAGAAGGACCAGGTTAAAAACTAACACCAAATAAGTATCACTGTTGCTGTATCTGGAATTTCTACCTTATTTGGAATGCAGAGACAAGAAGACTGTTAACTCCTGTATTGAAGGAAGTGCATCTGCATAAAGTAAAGCAATGTTTCAATTCTCCTGTTCTTTTTTTCTTCTCCCCTTCCTCCTCCTTCCTTACCTCCTATATATGAAGCAAATGTTCTACCTCTTAGTTGTATTCCTGCCTTCTGTACAAAACAGGCAGAAACAGATAATCTTTGGATATAATGAAGCCAGATGCTAAATCTCACTAAAGCTTAAAGGAAGTAACTTGTTATGGGATAAATTAAAGAGAACACAGAGAAGGCAACAGGCATAGAGTAGGGTGTCCTAGTAACAGCAGTAACAGAACAAGATAAAAAGACTCCAGGAAAAATTTTTTACAGATGGCACAATGGCTGGCATTAACAAATAAAATGCTACATGCTCCCATCCTTTAGGTGAGAATTCTGTTTTACTATCAGATTATGAAGACTTTGTTAAAGGAATTTACTTTTTAAAAGGTTATTTGTCCTTTCACAGAGAGTTATTGTGAATTAGGTACCCAATACTCTGCTAAGTCCTGAACACACAAAAATGATTGATGTAAACACCACTTTCTCTATAAGCTTACAGTCTTGTGGGGTAATCCACCATAAACAAACCCATAGACCATGCATAGAAATGTATACATCACTATAAATTCCACTATGAAACCTAAAGGAAAGCAAGAGGTACCTAACACCCCAGAAAAGATAAAGAACATACATATTCAAAGGCTGAGAGATGAGAACATTTTAGTTCAGTAGGTGAAATGAAAGAAGGTGAATTTGTTTTCAGTATACTAGGGAAGAAGAATGGAATGATGATGATGATGATGATGATGATGATGATGATGATGATGATGATGATGATAATAATAATAAAAAGATTAAAGAAGGATGGTAGCCATCCCTCTCTGCTGCTGCTGTTTTTTTCATCCTTGCACCCTCTCATGTGACTCTATGCCCTCTAGTGGTGACGGGAGGCAACTTCTCCATCATTTCTCTCTGGAACTGTTGATGGTTTGTTTAATCAGCAGAGCCTGCAGGGCTGGTGGCCTCCAGGGAGAACCCATGAACTGGAGGCTCTGGCAGGGTGACTCCAGGAAGTGACCATGCTTCCTCAGCCCGGTTCTGGATGGAACTCGGAACCCTGGTTGCCAGGTAACGGGAGGCCAGCAGCAGCAACAGCAGCCTGGACAGACCAGCCGGTCCAGAGGAGCTGGAGAGATGAGTCTCTTCTGCTTCCAGACCTCCACGGGCTCAGGTCTCAGAGAAGACAGCGGTGGTCGCCTGTGCCGCTGCTGGAGACATGTGGTGCGCTCCCTGACACATTTCTGGCCTGTTCCCCACTGGGAGACCAAGGTAACCAGGGCCGTCCTGCAGCAGGGAAGCTTTCTGGTCCACCCCACCCCCCATCCACCGCGATCGCAGCCTGGAAGAGTGTTCCTGTTGGGACACTGAGGAACGCTTTTCATGCCTGCTTCCCGCTTAGGTGTAGGGAAATTGGTCATTGGTGCCCCTCGGGGTTTGCACACTTAAAGCCTCCCTCCTGCCCTGGTCCTTCCTCATAGCGAAAGGTAGTGAGCCTTCCTTCATGGCATCCTCATGCTCAGCAATGATCACATGGACTATGTGAAGCAGATGATTCCCTATTTGCCCACCTTCTGGCCCTTTATCCAAAGATTGCCACCATCTGGTTGGTTCTGGACCTGATGCTGAAAAGGCAGGAGAGTGGTTCCACCAGGGATCTAGCCAGCTCTCAGATCTTCTCCTGCTGTTTCCCAGGGCCAGTGCCCTGTGCCCTCACAGAACCGGACGTGTGAGTCCCAGCAGCCTGAGTCCCAGGCCAGACCCCTTAAAGTGACATGGCCAAACATGGGTGATTGTGGCAGGGTGGGGCTCTCACAGGTGCCATTCACCTTCCCCAGGGAATCTCACACACCACCATTTCTCATGCCCTGAGCGACCTTTCCCCGTTTGTGTAAAGGATTCTGGACCCCATTTGCACTGTTTGTTATGGATGGAGCCCCTAGCACCCCCACACCCATCCCTGGGAAGATTCTAATAGTTCCTTCTAGATGTCTGGGTGGCTTGGGGACATGGGGCAGTAGGGGTATCACCCCCATGAACTGTCAAAGGTATAGATCCTTCAGGCGGAAAAGCAGACAAAGACATGAGTAGGCTTGGGGTGGAGGGGGAGGTGAGCAGGAAGGGGCGTTTAAGGCCAGGGTGGAGGGCCAATTTTGGCCAGGAGACTCACCTTTGGGGTTCTCTACCTAGGGACTGTCCTCACGACCTAACCTGCTGGTAGAGGATAGAGGTTTCCCACTGGGCTCCTAGGTTTTGAGCAGCAGAGGGAGAGACAAAAAAGGAAAGGCCCTGGGGGATACCAATGCCCCCCCGCAGTTCCAAAGAGAGGCCAGACTCCCGACACAGTGTCCCTTTTCCCTGCTCTCACCCACAGTGCCATCTTCTCGTTCTTGTCCCAGTGGCTGCAGAAATTCTCCCAGGATTTCTCTGGGCCCCCGGACCTGGCCATCGTGAGACGGCTGCTGGACTATGCAAGGATCCATGTGCCCACTGCAGAGTCGGACTGCCAATCTGGGGAGATCCTCTGGGCAATGGATAAGCCCTAGATAAGCTTAAGCCTGAGAAGAGGAGGAGAATTAGGAGGAGGATGAGGACCCGAGGGAGGCGCCTAGTGAGGTAGCAGCTGATTCCAACCCCGTGTCCCACAGGGGAAGTGTCCTGAAGCTCTGGCCAAGGAAGCAGAGGAGGAAGACTGTCAAATCGACTGTCCTGCGGGTAGGAGAGGGGACTGTGCCTTCCCTGGCATGGAGAGGCCATCTTGGGTTAGCTCACCCCATTCTGCGTGCCTTCAGGCTGCTCCCTTATCCCAGATGACGGCTCACCCCTTTCTTTGCCCAGATCCGGGGCTACTTGGGGCCTCAACTGCAGAGCTGTCCATGCAAGACACCTTGGTGGTACAGGAGAAACGGAGCCTGGTTTTGGAGGCAGATGCTAAGCCCAAAGAGGATGCTGAGATCCTGGATCCCATGGCTGCAGGATCCCCAGTCTTGCCAGAAGCTGGACCAGTGCAACCTCTGGCTTTAGCATCAGAGGACACACAGGCCCTTGTGGACTTGGCGGATGAGCTACTGTTTCTCTCCACTGTAGTGCACTTGGGGGCACCCATTCCCCTGTCCCCGCTGCCCGAGGTAGACATATAGTTCGTACAATTGCCGGCTGAGCTGCATCCAGCGCCTTCTCCCCTTAGAGAAAAGATTCCCTTAATTTTGTATATTTTTAAATTGCTGTTTTTCACTCTTGTGTTATTGTTGTTGGTTTCATATTATTATTATTTAAAACGTGTTGCTTACTCAACTTAAGTGATGTATTCAGAGATGGGGCCTCCCCATCGGCCCACAGTGGGTGGCTTAGCCAAGGGGTATGGAGCCTGTTTTTGTTGAGAGTTTCCTGCGAGTTGGGCATGTGCATCCATCTATAGAAGATGCTGCCAGGTGTGTAGTTGGTGCGCAGGGGGTCTACTGGGATAGATTGAGCCCCAGAAAAAAAAGCCCAACAGGGCCAGTGCTTGACAGCAGAATTTTGGGGCCACAGCTGGGCCAAGAGCTAGGCTCTGAGGACCAGGACCAGGACCAGGACCAGGAACAGTACCAGGACCCAGCTCTGTGGACACTATCCCTGAGGGGAAAAAACCCTATAATTTGAGATACAGAGTACATTTTGGGGGATCATTTAAATACATGATATTTCTACATAGCCATGCCTGTTTTAGAACTCAGTTTTGGAGCTGGGCATGGTGGCACACACCTGTAATCCCAGCACTCAGGGAAGAAGAGACTTGAATTTGAGGCCAGCCAGGTCTACAAAGTAGATCTAGGACAGCCAAGACTACACAAGGAAATTTTGTCTAAAAAACAAACAAATAAATGAACGAACAAACACAAAAGAGAGCTAATTGTGTGGACCAAGCTGACCATAATCTCAGAAAGATTAGGTTTCCATGGACTCCCAGGTCTACGATGACAGGGATGCATCTCTGAGCAAAGCTAAGATATTTTTAATGACTTATTCTTGAATCAAGGAATGAATGGATAAAATAAGATGTACACAGGTAACATTTTTTTCTTTTAATGAACAGTAATAAGTCTTCAAATTCTACATTTATTTACAATTGCAAAATCATTTCTGATGTTGTCAGTAAGTGGGTTTTCTCCTTTGCTTTAATTTCATCCATTGAAAAATGTTTGAGTATGTATGTGCCATGAGAGGACAACTTATTGCTGTTTACTATCTGTTTACATCCCATATATGAGTTTTCAACATGAAACCCAAAGAGTCTTTTGACCAGTGAAAGAACTGGCCCTTATTTAGGTTTAAAAATGATTTATGTATGTGCTGGTGTGTGAATTTGTACATACAAAGGCCCAAGTATAGAAATATTAGAAAAATTCTATAGGAGTAATATTGGCTACCCAGAAATTGAGCTCAAATCATCAGGCTTAGAAACAACCAAGTATTCCCACTGAGACAACTCTCTGACATTCACTTGTAGATCTGAGACAGTTTTATGAATAAGTCTTTACTCCTAAGAATGAACTAACACATTCCAAAAAAAATGACAGCATTATATCATTTTAATTTGTACATAGCATTTATTATTATTATTATTATTATTATTATTATTATTATTATTTCATGTTCTTCCATCCTTATAGGACAATAGGTTTATAATCTGGATAGAAGACAATGTTTTACTGATATAATATTTCAATTAAGTTTATTTGAGTATCAATGAACTCAGTGGGGAATGTCTGTGGTAAGCAAAACTGGCAACATGACTTTGAACATATAACAATGACTAAAATAAACCCCACAAAGCTGTCACCAAGTCTTCATACATTTGTCATGGCCTAAGAACCCATAGTCAGATTACACATACACACACAACATGCTGTTTTGAAATAAATATCATTGCTGTTACATTATTCAGCACCTCTAGATAATTCTCTCAGAAGGCAGTACTTCAACATTATGTGTCATGTAGTAACTAATGGGAACATAAGAAGAATGGAACTTCAAATAACATATATATGTGTGTATATATATATATTCATATATATTTATGCATATATACATACATACATATACACTATTAAGCATTTTAACATTAATGTTGGTAAAAATAGAACACATTGGGGGAACATCTTCCACCCTTGGACGTGTACTCAGAAAGCTGACATGAGAATCAAGACTTCAAATGCAGCTTTGCCTAATTACTGACATCCAAATCAGGCTTGAAAACAAACATCTTAAAGGAATTTGTGAAAATGAAAAACAAAAGCACCATGCTTTCTCAGAGGCCCTTCATTGAAAAGCATGATCACATACCACATGGTATAAATAAGCAATGGATCACATAGATGATGGGAATCCCATTCTATACTTTTCAGCAGAAAAATACCTATCAGCAAGTGGAAATGCATTAGATCAACAGCAGCCACAGAAAGAATAACAGATTTACCTAATAAACTTCTGTGATTGGATTTGATACACATACATCAAACTTCAATACCTACTCCAATGTTTCAAAATATAGAACACAACCACAATTGGTGACTTCCTCCTTTACGTTATAAGTGAACATGGTAAATAATTTACTTCCTCCAAGGCTATGATGAAAAACAGATTAAAAAAAATTTTTTAGTAGATTCTTAGGGAGTACAGATTTTAGTATGTTTATCCTGTATTATATGTCTAATACCCACTTATGAGTGAGTAAATACCCTGTGTGTCTTTCTGCTTTTGGGATACCTCACTCAGGATGATCTTTTCTAGATCCCACCATTTGCCTGCCAGTTTCATGATTTCCTTATTTTTAAATGCTTAGTAGTATTCCCATGTGTAAAAGTACCACAATTCCTATATCCATTCCTCAATGGAGTGGGACCTGGGTTGTTTCCAGCTTCTGGCTATTACAAATAAAGCAGCTACAAACATGGTCCAGCAAATGTCCTTGTTGTACACTTGATCAAATTTTGGATATATACCTAGGAGTGGTATAGCTGGATCTGGAGGTAGCACTATTCCTAATTTTCTGAGAAATTACCACATTGATTTCCAAAGTGGTTGTACAAGTTTACATCACGACCAGACATGGAGGAGTGTTCCCCTTTTCACACATCCTCTCCAGCATGTGTTGTCACTTGAGTTTTCGATCTTTTCTGTTCGGATAGGTGTAATGTGATATCCTGGGTTCATTTTGATTTGTATTTCCCTGATGACTAAGGAAGACTTTTGAGGGGGCAGGAGTTCCACAAGGAGAGCATTGGGACTGATACTCCAACCAAAGACCATGCATGGAGATAACCTTGAACCTCTTCAACTCCTGCCCAGATATATTCCATGGCAGCTCAGTCTCCAAGTGAGTTTCCTAGTAATGGGAACAGGAACTGTCTTTGATATGAACTCAGTGTCTGGCTCTTTGGTCACCTCCCCTTGATGGGGGAGCAGGCCACAGTAGAGGACAATGCAGCCAGTTCTGATGAGATCTCATAGGCTAGGGTCAGATGAAAGTGGAGGAGGACCTCCCATATCAGTGGACTTTAGGACAGAAATAGGAGGAAGTTAGGAGGTTGAATAAAGGAGGGGATGAAGGATGGAGCCACAGCATGGATACAATGTGAATAAACTGTAATTTACAAAAACATAAATTTTTTTAAAGTTAAAAAAAAGAAACAACCTTCAGATACTAGAAGGTTTTTTTGTTTACATCCCAGGATATTGTTTTTTGAGAAAGAGATTTTCTGTATAGCCTTGACTGACCTGTCATACTTTCTAGACCAGGCAGGCCTTAAACTAACACAGATCCATTTCCTTCTGCCAGTCATAGTGCTAGTATTAGAGGCATTTGCCAACAATCCAGGCTTTGATTTTTTTAATTTAATTTAATGTTTTATTTTTGCGACATGGTATCTCAGTGCATCATTGCCAATCCAGGACTCTCTTTGTAAACCAGGCTGACCTTGAACTCACAGAGACCTACCTTCATCTGCCTCTCAAGTGCTGGGACTATGGATGTGTGTCACCATGCCTCGTAAGACTTTCTTATAGCCTTGTCACACTATGTGATTTCAGATATATCTAGCCACACATCTAGCCTGTTTTTTTAGACAATGTTTCTCTCTAGCCATGCATGTCCTGGACTTGCTTTGTAGACCAGGGTGACACTGAACTTACACAGCAGCATGCTTGTGTCTCCTAGAGAGACAGGATTAGAGATATGTGCCACAAAGCCTGGCTCAGATTTTTTATTTCAATAATATATCTATATGATTAAAACATAAATTGAAACATATACATATGATTAAAACAAAATGTATATATTAATATATAACATATTTATTAAATATATTGGTTTATATTACTATATTTAGTGAGAATATATTAATTATACATATGAATATTTTGGTATTTTGAGAGAGGGTTTCTCCTTTTAGCCTTGGCTATCTTGGACTAGATCTGTAGACCAGCCTGACCTTGAACTCACAGAGACTGGCCTGCTTCTGCCTGGCAGAGTACTGGGATTAAAGGCCTATGCCAACTCTTAGTATTTAGGCACCTGTTTCTGGCTTTCCTAGCAACCTGTGATGTCATTACGTGTTGACTGCCAGGGAGGGCAGGTGTGGTTACTTTGCTCCTTAAAAGGATCTGCCTGCCCACTTTGTCTCTCTCTTGGCCTCTCGCCCTCTTGCTATTGCCTTCTTGCGCTCTCCCCCTTCTCTGTTGGGGTGCCCCCTTCTCTCTCTTCCGCTATCATGTCCTGCTGTCTCCTTCTCTCTCTCTCTTCATCTCCATCTGAGAGACCACCTGAGAATGCAAACAACTGTAAAATAAAAAACAGCTGTGACTATTCCCATCTTTGAATTAAAGCCAGAGCCACGTAGCTCTCAAAAGGCAGGATGAACTGCTCTGAGATAGGTTTTAAAAAATAACGGCAGGGTGAATTGTTTTGAGAAAACTCACAAATGGCCAAAAACTGCAAACAACTAGCTGTAAACTATCTTCATGCTATTCTTGCTGACCAATCAATGTATAGAGCAAAAGTGGCCAGATTTTTAAGTATAAAAATCCTGTGCTTTGCATGCTTGGGGTCGTCTCCTGTCTTTGGAGGGGTGACCGTATCACGATTGGAAAAACAAAAAACAAACAAACAAACAAACAAAAAACTCTTGCTTTTGCATGGAGTCGTGGTCTGTGGGGATTTCTGGGAAGGGCGCAATCTTGAACTCCTGAGCTGTGAGACCCCAGGCCTTACATTTTTGGTGCGTTTGACCAGGAAAGGGCGTGCCCCTTCCCCAACCCTCATCAGACTGAGTTCGGAGGTTGAGCTCAAAACAGGTTAGTCTAATTTCTGTTTTGCTTTGCTTGTTTCTGTCTTACCAATCTGTTTCTGTTTAGGCGCCTATCTAGACCTTTTTTTAGTCATCTGATCATTCATTGTGATAGACAGATGTATCAGACTATCACTTGACTGGGAACTGGAGGACGCTCCGGTTTGGGAGGCTAGGATTGGGACGCTCCTCCTCCCATCTATTTCCTGTTAGAGATGGCTGCCGCCAGGCAGCCTTTCAATCAGAGTTCTGTGGTACCACCCTCAAGGGCGTCCTTGTCTAATTGTCTGTCTCGTTCTCTTTGTCTCTATCTGTGTTTCCTCTTTGACTTTCTTGACAGACGACTTTATTATGGGACAAACTGTGACTACACCCTTATCCCTCACCCTTGATCATTTCTCAGAGGTGAGATATAGGGCACATAACATTTCAGTTGAAGTTAAAAAGGGAAAATGGCAAACTTTCTGTTCCTCAGAGTGGCCTACTTTTCAGGTTGAATGGCCACACGAGGGCACCCTTCACCTTGACAAAATCTTTGCTGTCAAGATTAAGACCCTCCAGACTCCAGGAGGCCCTCTGTCTAAGGATCAGTGTGCATATTGCAAGGAGAAAGGACATTGGATCAAGGATTGTCCTAAAAGGACGAAAAAGCCAGAAAAACCGAATGCCCAAGCCCTGGAGACCCAGGTCCTAACCCTGGATGATGACAGTGATTAGGGGGGTAAAGAGTTTGACCCCTTACCCAGAGCCCAGGGTAACCCTTAAGATGGACGGGAAGCCAGTCGACTTCTTGGTGGACACTGGCTTCCAGCATTCTGTTCTGTTACAAGATTTTGAAGCTAAAAAAGAAGAAATCATCGGTCCAAGGAGCCACTGGATGTAAACAATACTCATGGACTACCCGAAGAATGGTGGACGTTGGAGTGGACCGGGTATACCACTCATTCTTAGTTCTCCCTGAATGCCCATACCCGCTGTTAGGGCGAGATATTCTAACTAAGATAGGAGCCCATATCCATTTTAGACCAGATGGCCCACATTTGACAGACAATAAAGGAGATCCCATTCATGTACTGACAATTCAACTGGAAGATGAATGCCGCCTTTCTGAAAAGGTGGTAAGTCCAGAAAAAGACATTGACTGGTGGCTACAGAGATTCCCCAGGCATGGGCTGAAACAGATGGCCTAGGAAAAGCAGAGAAACAGCTCCAGTTCTGATAGAGCTGAAGCCTCAGGCTACCCCAATCACGGTGTAACAATATCCAATGTCTAAGATAACCCGTGAGGATCCACCCTCACAAACAGAGGTTCCTTGATCTAGGGGTTCTCAGAAGGGGCTATTCTGCCTGGAATACTCTATTGCTGCCAATTCAGAAGCCTGGATGCAATGACTATTGACCCCTACAGGACTTGAGGGAAGTTAACAAACAGGTCATGGACTTACACCCTACCGCACCCAACACATATAACCTGTTGAGTTCCCCTCCCCCTGACAGGGTTTGGTATATGGTCCTGGACCTTAAGGACACATTTTATTTTTTTTGTCTCCAACTCAGCCCTACCAGGCAAGACATTTTTGCTTTTGAATGGAAAGACCCAGACTCAGGGGACTCAGGTGAGCTTACATGGACTCAACTTCCTCAAGGTTTAAAAATTCTTCTACTATATTTGATGAAGCCCTTCACTTGGACCTGGCACACTTCCGGGCCACCAATCCCCAGGTAACTTTTCCCCAATATGTGGATGACATTCTATTAGCTGCAAATTGTAAAGAAACCTGCCTTAAAGCCACCAACTAGCTGTTACAAGAGCTGGGTGACCTTGGATATAGAGCATCAGCAATAAAGGCCCAGCTCTGCAGGAAACAGGTCAGTTATCAGGGACATATATTAAGAGAGGAAAAGAAATGGCTATCAGAGGCTAGAAAAGAGACTGTATTTCATATTCCCCCTCCACAGACTACTAAACAACTGAGGGAAATTTTAGGTACAGCAGGGTTTTGCCAGCTGTGGATTGCAGGATTTGCCAAGATGGCAGCCCATCTGTATGCCCTTACAAAGGGCAAAGACTTTCATCTGGGGAAAGGATGAACAAGCCACATTCGATAATATCAAACAAGCCTTAATGTCGGCCCTAGCATTGGGACTCCCTGATGTAACCAAACCTTTCCATCTTTATGTGGCTGAGAAACAGGGAATGGCCAAGGAGTTGCTAACACAGATAATTGGACCCTGGAAGAGACCAGTAGCCTATCTATCCAAAACGCTTGATTCAGTAGTGGCAAGATGGCCAACCTGCCTTCGAATAATAGCAGTAGTAGTGGCACTAGTAAAAGATGCAGACAAACTGACTCTATGACAGGACCTCACCATTTATGCTCCTCATGCCCCTGAGAGTGTCATAAGTCAGCCACCTGATTGCTGGCTCACGAACACTTGCATGACACCTTACCAGGCTTTGCACTTGAATAATGATAGAGTCACCTTTGAACTGACTATGGAGCTAAACCCTGCCACCTTATTTACGGATGTAGAAATCCAGGCCCTGGAGCATGATTGTTTGCACGTTCTAGCAAAGGAACAGGGATGATGCAAGGACTTGAAAGATCACCCTCTTCATAAAGCTGAGGTGACATACTATATGGATAGGAGCAGTTTTTTTTGAGAATGGAAGAGAAAGGCAGAGGCAGTGGTGGTAGATGGACATAAGGTAATATGGGCCCAGGCATTGCCAGAGGGCACTTCTGTTCAGCAGGCTGAATTGATTGCTTTAACCCAGGATTTAACTCTGGAAAAGGGTAAAAAGATAAACATCTACACTGATAGTCAGTACGCCTCATAAACAGCCCATGTGCATGGGGCCATCTATCATCAGAGAGGCCTGCAAACATCAGCTGGTAAAGAGATAAAAAATAAAAAGAGATAAAAAATAAAAACAAGATTCTGACTTTGCTCAATGCACTGTTGCTGCCCAACAAGGTAAGCATTATTCAATTCCTAGGACAGCAGAAGGTCGAGACTTCCAGGGCACCAAAGGGGAATAACATGGCCGATCAGGAGGCTAAAGTAGCTGCTAGAGGAAACTCTGCCCCAGTGGTATTAACAGCTGAATTGCCCAGAGAAGAATGACTAAACTGCTCAGAAACTGACTTAAAGTTAATATGGCAAAAATGGGATATTTAACACCAATGTGGGGACATGGATTGACTTTAAAGGTAAGATCATTCTACCCCAGGAAGATGCTGAGAGATTGATAACTCAGATGCATAAGTGGACTTACTTGGGGGCAAAGAAATTGGCTGAAGTTGCCCTCCAATACCCGTACCGAATACTAAACCTCACCATCCTAACTGAGAGAGTGACTAGGACATGTGAACCTTGCCAGAGAGTAAACATAGGTAAGAATTTCCAGAGCCCAGGAAAGCGGCTAAGAGGAAGTAGACCCAGAATGCATTGGGAGGTGGATTTCACTGAAATTAAACCAGACAGGTATGACAATAAATATCTCCTGGTTTTTGTGGACACTTTTTCAGGATGGGTGGAAGATTTTCCCACAAAGAAAGAAACCACAATGGTCGTGACCAAAAGATTCTGGAAGACATTTTTCCTCAGTAAGGTATTCCAAAGCTAATTGGGTCAGACAATGGGCCAGCCTTCCTTGCTCAGGTAAACCAGGAGGTGGCCAGATTTCTGGGACTTGATTGGAAGTTACATCATGCTTATAGACCCCAAATCTCAGGACAAGTAGAGAGAATAAATAGAACTCTAAAAGAGACTCTCACAAAATTGACAATGGAGACTGGGGGTGACTGGGTGGTGCTTCTTCCCTTGGCCCTCTTTAGAGTCAGAAATACTCACTCCCTACTAGGCTTAACTCCCTTTGAATTACTATATGGGGTTCCTGCTCTCCTACCTTGACTCTTCTTGGGGACCCTCTTGACATAACTAGTGGTAACTCTGACTTGTCCAGGCTAAAAGGACTGCAGCTTATGCAGAAAGAAATATGGAGCAAGGTTGACAGTGCATATGCGCCCAGGTCCTTGGAGGTGCCCCATCAGTTCCAGGTGGGAGATCTGGTATATGTGCAGTGACATGGCAGCCAGAATCTGGAACCTCAGTTGAAGGGTCCTTATTACATCCTGCTCACCACCCCAACTGCCAAAGTAGAGAGCATCACAGCTTGGGTCCATGTGTCACACGTTAAGCCTGCTCTTCATCAACCTGCAACACCTGGAAAGTCCAAGCCTACAGCAACCCACTAAAACTGAAACTCATCAGGGACAATAAACTCTCAGACCAGAACACCCCTTTGTCAGGGAAAGTATAAGTGAAGTTCAGGTCCTGATGCTCCAGAAAGAGTATCAACCTCTCCATGAGGTTGATCTACAATTTTAGGGTTAAAATTGAGACAAAAAGGGGGGTGTGAGAGACCACCTGGGAATGAGAAAAACAACAGTGATTATTTGAATTGAAGTCAGGTGTAGATAACTCTTGAAGGAAAGGGTCAACTGTTCTGAGAACAACTATCTACAACCACCTGTAAACTATCTACAACCACCTGTAAACTATGTACAACCAGCTGTATACTACCTAAAACCAGGTGTAAACTATCTTCATGCTATTCTTGCTGAACAATCAATGTATAGAGCAAAAGTGGTTTCAATTTCAGGTATAAAACCCTGTCCTTTGCATATTTAGGGCTGTCTCCTGTCTTTGGAGGGGGGACCCTATAGAAATTGAAATAAAACACTTGCTTTTGCCTCAAGTTGTGGTCTATGAGTGTTCCTGGGAAGGGCACAATCCTGAGCTCTTGAGCAGTGAGACTCCAGGTCTTACAACATGAAACTAAAATGCTTTTGCAATCCATTCTTTAGGTGGTGGAGCAGCTTATAAAATGGGAAACCTCTTTACAAGCTATACAACAGACAGGTTCAATTCTAGACCATTCAAAGAAGTCATAAAATGTAAACATGAACAACAACAAAAAAAAAACAATCCAGAAAGATAATCCTCAGTGAGGTGTCCCAGAAGCAGAAAGATATATACGGTATACACTCACTTTCAAGTGGATGCTAGACCTATAAGATAGGATAAACAAACTAAAATCTGTACACCTAAAGAAGATAAATGAGAAAGAGGACCTAGGTAAGATGATCAATCCTCACTTAGAAAGACCAATGGGATGGATATAGGCAAAAACAAGAAACAGGACAGAAGCCTGCTCCAGAGGACCAATGAAAGACTCTACCTAGCAGTGTATCAAAGCAGATGCTGAGACTCATATCCAAACCTTGGGCAGAGCACAGGGAATCATATGAAAGAAGGGAGAGTTATTGTGACCTGGAGAGGACAGGAACTATACAAGGACCAAATATATCAGCACAGGGGTCTTTTATGAGACTGTTTCTCCAACCAAGGACCTTGTATGCATATAACCTACCACCCCTGCTCAAATGTAGTCCATGTGAGCTCTGTATCCAAGTGGGTACCATACTAAGTGGAACAGGGACTATTTTAGACATGAATTCAGTGGCTCACTCTTTGACCTCCCCCCTCCCAAGAGAGAATCAGACTGCTAGGCCACAGAGGAGGATATTTCAGCTAGTACTGATGATACCTGATAAGCTAGGGTCAGTTGGAATAGGAGGAGGCCCTCCCCTATCACTGGACTTAGAAAGGGGTAGGAAAGAGATGAGGGAAGGAGGGTAGGATAGGGAGGGAATGAGGGACTGGGATACAGCTGGGATACAAAGTTAATAAACTGTATCTAATATTAAAAAATAAAAATAAAAAAGTGGGACATATAACAAATTTCCTAAAGATGAAACACAAAATGCTGACAGTTTTTGTTTCTTTGAAAACAGAATTTTTTATCTGAACAATTTTCCTGTCCCAGGCTCTCTTTATAGAACAACCTGTGCTTGAACGCACAGAGATCCACCTACCTTTAACTTCCTGAGTGCTAGGAATGCAGGCGCTCACCAACAGCCCTAGCTGCTGACAGTTTATTTAGTTTTAGCATTTTATTTTTGTTGTTGTTTCATGCACTACATCTGAACTGCAGTTTCCTCTTCCTCCACTCCTCCCAGACACAATCTATCCACCACTACTCTGTCCAACTCTGCCCAGCTCACCTCTCCTTCACCCACTGCTTTTTTTCCATTTATTTTATTTTCAATGAAAAAAAAATGTGATGGCATAGCAAGTTATAATAAAACTAGGAACAATCCCTCACATCAGAGTTGGTCAAAGCAATACATGAGGAGAGAAAGTGTAGCTAAAGCAAGAAAAAAGTCAGAGACACCCCCATTCTCACTGTTGGAAGTCCCTCAGCGAAATCAGGATAATAATCATAAGGTGTATGCCAACAACCTAGCTCACAAGACTCATAGAATGTTTATGTTTTTGTCCTTCAGTCTCTGATCCCCTATGAACTCAGTTGACTCAGTGGGCCATGTGCTTGTTGTGTCCTTAATATCTCTGGTTCCTACAATACATATTCCCTCATTTGTGGGGTTCCCCTGGATACATCATTGTGTTTGGATAAGGGTCTCTGCATCTGTTCCCATGAGATGCCTCGTGATGTCTCTCTGATGACAACTGGGCTAGGCACTCATCAATGATTATAGCATAGTATCTTTCATTGTCATTTTTTGTCTGTCATGTTTACAGATATCGTGTGTCTCTAGGTTATCTTGACTCTGGTTCATGGTCATCCAGGCAGTGTCAGGCATGGACTTCCCCTCATGGTGTGGGCCTCAATGTGTTTTCTGGAGTGTATTTCACATTATTGGGTTGGGGTTTTCCTTCTAGTATCTTCTGTAGGGCTGGATGGCTGCATATATACTGGGTATAGTAGTCTGGGTTGGCATCGGTGGTCTCTTAGTGTCTGCATGATATCCATCCAAGCCCTTCTGGCTTTCATAGTCTCTGCTGAGAATTCTAGTGTGATTCGGATAGGTCTACTCATTATTTGAATGCTATTTTGGTATTAGCAGTGTCATGCATAGAACAGTTAATTTTCATGGTGTCATCCCCATATAAAATAGAATCTCTGTAACCTAAGAAAATAAAAAAAGAACACACTATAATGTGTGTTGAGTGAATTAAGACGAAGAAGGGACTAATTTGAGGTAAAAATAAACTATATATAAATGCTGCAAAAAATTAAAATACTTGTAATTCAATTATGATATATTAGAATATAACTGCATCAAAAAATTTAATTCCTATGCCATCAATATACCCAAAAATGTATGTAGCATTTTGCCTTTGCATGATGATGAATATTTTTCTATAACTCCTCATATGAAAAGTACTGTTGTTTAAGTGATTTCTGAAGGAATTACATAACATTATTAAAAGCAGAAAATTTGGTAGTTCTATGTGAAAGATAATTATATGCATAGTTTATGTTCCCTCTAACTCTCTCTTTATAGGAAAGGATTTATGAAAATGATTTACAATCTGTGAGTCAATTAATTCAACAGTGGATGCCTAAAAATGGAAAATCGAGGAATCTATCAGTGGCTTAGTCCATGAGGCCGGTTGGCTCAACTCACCTTCATATACACAGAACTCCTCAAAAAGAAGGTTCTATAGTCAATGAAGAAATAGACTTGCAACCAAAGCGAAAAACATTCCTTCTTCCATGTCCTTGTATAGGTTTCCAGTAGAAGATGAGGCAAAGATGAGTGGTTGGTTTTGCAGTATGAAGATATGGATTAAAGTTATATTTTTCAGCTTTATAGATCCAGAAGAGAAGTAGAGAAGACTATTTCAAACAAGCAAGAGTACTTTACAATTGTGTCCTTAATTTGGGTGTTTTGCTTAATTCCATATGCAGTCAAGTTAAAAACCAAGAGTCATGATCACACCTCTTTTCAGCTTGAAAGATAATCATATCTCCTCTTTACATTAACTTCCAAATGAAAAGAATAACAGGTCATAGTAATGCCTAAAAATAATTTAATGACGCAGAGTACAACAGCAGACAAATTACACATTTATCTTGATAATAACTGAAGCTAACATTATATTACTGTCCTTCAAAACCGTCCAGGTTAGAAACAACAAAGTCCAGGTTAGAAACAACTCTCCACCGCCACTGGGCCACTCCACAACACCTCCCTCATAGGGCAACCCACATTAAGCACAAGGATTCATCTCCCACCTGCTAGGTGTATGTAGGGTCCCTAGGTCCAGACCAAGCATGCTCCTTATTTGATGGCTCAGTCTCTGCAAGCCCCCTGGGGGTTGGGGCAGCTGTTTCTGTTGGTCTTCTTGTGAGGTTCCTCGCACCTCCAGGGCCTTCCATCTTTTCCCCAACACTTACTCAGGATCGCTAGAGCTCTGCACCTTTCTTAGGTGCAAGTCTGAGCATCTGTCCAAGCTTATTTCTGGCTGGAGTCTCTGAGACAATGGTCAGGATAGGGTCCAGGCAACCGGGTTTTACAGTCCCAATTCTGGGCGTTCTCAATGTGGTCAAATATCGTCCAACAGAGCCTGATATTCTTCTTCTGTGAGAGGAGCCTCGAGTGTTGGTTCGATCTGCTCCCATGGTACATCTGGGTCCAGAGCGGCTGGTCCCTGTTCCTCTTCCACTGTTCTCGCCAGTTGCTCCAGGAAGAGCTGGACAGGGCAGGAGTTGCTGGATTCTGGGTAGGCCTCTGTGAAGAAGGTGAGTTCGGGTCTTGACATCAACGCTTCTGCACACTGGCCTCCTGCAGAACCCGATGTCAACAAGCTGTCGCGGGAAGCCTCCTGCTCAATGCAACACGATGCTCCAGGAGCCCTTTCCGGGCCAGGAGAGGCAGGCAGGTCCTCACCTTTAGCTGTGCTGCCTCCAGCGCGGCCTTTCTGCCTGGCCTTTCTGTTCTGGAACCATATGTGGACGGTGTCCTCAGGCAAACCTGTGCTCAGGGCCAGTTGCACCCTCGTGGCATAGTCTGGGGATGGAGAGATCTCAAAAGCTTGCACTAGCATGCTGATCTGCGCTGGACTAAGCCGCGTTCGAGGCCTTCTCCGTTCTGAGGGCGGGCCTCTTGCTTGTTGTACCCTGGCGACAAGCTTTTCAGGAGGCTGTTGGGAGGCTTCATGGCTGGAGCCTGCGGTGGTCTGCTTTGAGGTCTTCCTCGACATGCCAGTTCTGTTTCTGCGGTTTTGAAACCACACGCGGATGGAGGACTCTGGAACTCCGAATTCCCTGGCCAGTTCCTGCCTGGTCCTGAAGCTCGGGTAAGGTGTCTTGGCGAAAACTGAGAGCAAGACCTCCTTCTGCTTGGCCTGCCAAACAGTCTTTTGACGCCGGGATGTCTTTGCCGTGCTGCAGCCACCCACATCTGCCTGATCTTCCATCCTGCTGAAGACACTTTGACAGGAGTTCTTCCTCTCCAGTGTGTACTCAGAACAACACCCAGGAAAGTGCAGACTATGGCAAATGCGTAAAGTGTCCACTGCTCACACTTAAATACCGACCTGAAGCCCCACCCACTCCCTCGAGGCCTCCAATTACAGGCCAAACCGTGGAACGCTCTTCTGCTTCCAAACTGTGAAACCCTTCCTTCCACTTGCGAATTTTCCCATATCCCACCCTAAAGCAGCCTTTCCAGAAACAGTTGGCCTTGTGTTCTACCCAAATTCCACTGCTTAGCTCACAGTACGCACCTGTGTTGGCCCACAAGGAGTTTGAGGGGAGAGTCTAAGGCACGGCTTCTGATGATCAGGCAAGGAGAAGAGGCATAAGCCAGGAGCAGTCTTTGCCTACTTTAACAAGGTCATTCATTCAGCTCTGGCTGATGCTCAAGGAGGAACGTGGCTAGAACAGATCTTGCACTCTGCGTGTGCCGTCTGCCTTAAGTTCCTTTGTGCTCCAGTCACCCGGTGTATGATTTCAACAATCTAAATATGGTTAGGACCCTGCAAGTCTAAGCATTTGGGCAAAGAGTAGACTTATCCTGCAGAAAGACTCCTGGAATTATTTCTGAATTTCTCCTTCAGTGGCAGACTACAGAAGGTGTCAACTTCACTCGTGGACCCTCTGGTTCCACCTATTTAATCCACCATACACTTTGTGCGTGTAGAGGGCAATCTCCCACAGCCTTTCTTGAATGTCTGATGGAGGCATACAGCTGGTTTACAACCTATGACCCTACCTCAGATGAGTGTAAGCCAATGGTGACTATAATCTTTATAGACCAGTCAGCCAGAGATATTTGTAGAAAGCTCCAGAAAATAAAGGGTTTACAGGACAAGTCGTTGAAGGATTTAGTGCAGGTGGCAGAAAAGGTTTTAGACAGCTGGGATATGGAAGAAGAGAAAGAGGAAAGAAAGCAGAAAGAGCAGGAAGTGAGAGAAAGAGAAAGGAAAAGAGGCAAGACAGAAAGTTGACTAAGATCCTGGCCACTGTAGTGCAGTCATAATGATAGGGAGAGAGTTCCTGGAAATCAGAGGGGCCCTCTGTCTAAGGAATAGTATGCCTATTGCAAGGAGAAAGGACACTGGATCAAGAATTGTCCCAAAAGAAAATTGAAGCCCTACACCGGGACCTGGCACACTTCTGGGCCACCAATCCCCAGGTAACTCTTTTCTGATATGTGGATCATATACTATTAGCTGCAGATTATAAAGAAACCTTACTTGAAGCCACAGATCAGCTGTTGCAAGAGCTGGGTGACCTTGGCTATAGACTGTCGGCGAAAAATGCTCATCTCTGCAGGAAACAGGTCAGTTAAGAGGTGGCTATCGGAGGCTAGAAAAGAGACTGTATTTTATATTCCCCCTTCATGGACTACTGAACAACTGAGGGAAATTTTAAGTAAAGAAGTATTTGCCAAGATGGCAGCCCCTCTGTATCCCCTTACAAAGGGCATTGATTCTTGCATCTGGGGAAAGGATGAACAAGCTGCATTTGATAATATCAAACAAGCCTTAATGTCTGCCCCAGCTTTGGTACTCAGATTGTGACCAAAACCTTCCATCTCTATGTGGCCGAGAATCAGGGAATGGCCAACAGATGCTAACACAGTAAATTGGACCCTGGAAGAGACTAGTAGCCTATCTATCCAAAAAGCTTGATTCAGCAGCGGCAGGATGGCCAACCTGCCTGTGAATAATAGCAGCAGTGGCGGCACTAGTAAAACATGCAGACAAACTGACTGTGGGACAGGACCTCACCATCTATGCTCGTCTTGCCCCTGAGAGTGTCATAAGGCAGCCAACTGATCGCTGGCTCACGAACACCTGTATGACATAATACCAGGCTTTGCTATTGAATAAAGGTAGAGTCACCCTTGCCCTGGCTATGGAGCTAAACCCTGCCACCTTATTGTAGGATCCAGAAATCCAGACCATGGAGCATGATTTGCAGGTTCTAGCAAAGGAACAGGGATGGCAAAAGGAGTTGAAAGATCAACCAATTCCTGATGCGGAGGTGACATACTATATGGATGGGAGCAGTTTTTTGTAGAACGGAAAGAGAAAGGCAGAGGCAGTGGTGGTAAATGGACATAAGGTATTCTGGGCCCAGGCGTTGCCGGAGGGCACATCTGTTCAGGGAGCTGAATTGATTGTTTTAATCCAAGCATTAACTCTGGAAAAGGGTAAAAAGACAAACATCTACACTGATAGTTGGTTCACCTTACCAACAGCCCATGTACATGGGGCCATCTATCAGCAGAGAGGCCTGCTAACATCAGCCGGTAAAGAGATAAAAAATAAAAAATGAGATTCTGGCTTTGGTCAATGCCCTGTTGCTGCCCGACAAGGTAAGCATTATTCATTTCCCGGGACAGCAGAAGGGGACTTCCAGGGCAGCAAAGGGGGATAACATGGCCAATCGGGAGGCTAAAGCAGCTGCTAGAGGAAACTCTGTCCTGGTGGTACTAACTGCTGAACTGCCCAGAGAAGAATGACTAAACTACTCAGAAAGTGACTTAAAGTTAATATGGCAAAAAAAAAAAAAAAAAAAAAAAATCCAAAAGGGGATAAAAACCGACGTGGGGGCATGGATTAACTCCAAAGGTAAGATCATTCTACCCCAGGAAGATGCTGAGAGATTAATAACTCAGATGTATAAATGGATTCACTTGAAGGCAAAGAAATTGGCTGAAGTTGTCCGCCAATCCCAGTCCCTAATACTAAACCTCACCCCCTTGAGTGAGTGAGTGACTAGGGCGTGTGAACCTTGCCAGAGTGTAAACATAGGTAAGAATTTCCAGAGCCCAGGGAAGTGGCTGAGAGGAACTGTGGCAGCCTTTTTGGAGTATATGGCAAATTTTGAGTTAATGGCCTCTGAGCAGTGGAACGCTGCCTATTGGCTTTGGCTATTTTCCAAAGTCCAGTTTCTTATAAACTGACCTTGGTGGTCCTACAGCAGACTGCTCTGACCCTGAGAAACTGTGTGCAACCATAGTAATCAGACAGCAGGCTCTGTGTAACCTTGAGTGAGCTCTCCTATGTTCTGACCAAGTAAAGCTCCTACATGAGAAACTGCTTGTACTTTTCTGCCTACTTAAGTGTTAACCTGACGTCCATTAAATCAACACCTGGATAAGCATGTAGACTTGGTGTCCTTCTCTGTGTCACCCTGTCTCTCTCTTTCTCCCAGCCCTCTCTCAGGTGGTATTCAGCTGTCACTGCTGGCCAGTGATAAGGAACTAGACCTGGAATGCATTGGGAAGTGGATTTCACTGAAAGTAAACCATCCAGGTACAGCAATAAATATCTCCTGGTTTTTGTATACACTTTCTCAGGATGGTTGGAAGCTTTTCCCACAAAGAAAGAAACCTCCCTGGTCATGGCCAAAAAGATTCTGGAAGACATTTTTCCTCGGTTTGGTATTCCAAAGGTAATTGGGTCAGACAATGGGTCAACCTTCATTGCTCAGTTAAGCCAGGAGGTGGCCAGGTTTCTGGGGCTTGACTGTAAGTTACATTGTGCTTATAGACCCCAAAGTTCAGGACATTTAGAGAGAATGAATAGAACTCTCAAAGAGATTCTCACCAAATTGTACATGGAGACTGGCGGTGACAAGGCGGTGCTCCTTCCCTTGGCCCTCTTTAGGGTCAGAAATACTCTCTCCATATAGGTTTAACACCCTTCGAACTACTATATGGGTTTCTGTTCCCTGACTCTTCTTGGGTACCCCCTTGATAAAACTAGTGGTAAATATGCTTGTACAGGCTGAAAGAATTGCAGCTTATTCAGAAAGAAATTTGGAGCAAGGTTGGCAGTGCATATGTGCCTGTGTCCTTTTAGGTGCCCCATCAGTTCCACGTTGAAGATCTGGTATATGTGCAGTGACATGGCAGCCAGAATCTGGAACCTCAGGTGAAGGGTCCTTATTACATCTTCCTCACCACGCCAACTGCTGTCAAAATAGAGGGCACCATAGCTTGAATCCACGTGTCACATGTTAAGCCGGCTTTTCATCAACCTGCAACACCTGGAAACTCCAAGCCTCCATCTACCGGCTGAAACTGAAACTCATCAGGGACAATAAACTCTCAGACAAGAACTCCCCTTTTTCTGGGAAAGTATAAGTGCAGTTCAGGTCCTGATGCTCCAGAAAGAGTATCAACCTCTCCATGAGGTTGATCCACAATTTTAGGGTTAAAATTGAGGCAAAAAGGGGGGGTGAGAGACCACCTGGGAATGAGAAAAACAACAGTGATTATTTGAATTGAAGTCAGGTGTAGATAACTCTTGAAGGAAAGGGTCAACTGTTCTGAGAACAACTATCTACAACCACCTGTAAACTATCTACAACCAGCTGTATACTACCTAAAACCAGGTGTAAACTATCTTCATGCTATTCTTGCTGAACAATCAATGTATAGAGCAAAAGTGGTTTCAATTTCAGGTATAAAACCCTGTCCTTTGCATATTTAGGGCTGTCTCCTGTCTTTGTAGGGGGACCCTATAGAAATTGGAATAAAACTCTTGCTTTTGCCTCAAGTTGTGGTCTATGAGTGTTCCTGGGAAGTGCACAATCCTGAGCTCCTGAGCAGTGAGACTCCAGGTCTAACAACATGAAACTAAAACGCTTTTGCCATCCATTCTTTAGGTGGTGAAGCAGCTTATAAAATGGGAAACCACTGTTCCAGCTATGCAACAGACAGGTTTATATCTAAACCATTCAAAGAACTCATAAAATGTAAACATGAAGAAACAAACAAACAAACAATCTAGAAAAGATCATCCTGAGTGAGGTATCTCAGAAGCAGAAAGACATACAAGGTATATACTCGATTTTAAGTGGAGGCTAGACCTATAATATAGGATAAACATACTGAAATCTATAAAAAGATAAACAAGAAAGAGGACCTGGGTTAAGATGATCAATCCTCATGTAGAAAGACAAATGGGATGGACATAGGAGAAAACAAGAAACAGGACCCTAGCCTACCACAGAGGACCTGGGAAAGACTCTACCTAGTAGTATATCATAGCAGGTGCTGAGACTCATAACCAAACCTTGGGCAGAGCACAGGGAATCATATAAAAAAAGGGGGAGTTAGTGTGACCTGGAGAGGGCAGCAACTCCACAAGGACCAAATATATCAGGGCACAGGGGTCTTGTATGAGACTGTATCTCCAACCAAGGACAATGTATGCATAGAACCTAGCACCCCTGCTCAAATATAGTCCATGATAGCTCTGTATCCAAGTGGGTACCATACTAAGTGGAACAGGGACTATTACAGACATGAACTCAATGGCTGGCTCTTTGACTTCCCCCCTCACAAGGCAGGATCAGATTTGCTAGGTCACAGAGGAGGACATTGTAGCAAACCTGATGATGCCTGATAATCTAGGGTCAGTTGGAACAGGCAGAAGCCCTCGCCTATCAGTAGACTTGGAAAGGTGTAGGTAGTAGATGAGGGAAGGAGGGTAGAAAGGGAGGGAATGAGGGGACTGGTCTACAGCTTGGATACAAAGTTAATATACTGTATCTAATATTAAAAAAATAAAAAGTAAAAAAGTGGAACATAAAACAAAGTTCCTAAAGATGAAACACAAAATGCTGACAGTTTTTTGTTTCTTTGAAAACATAATTTTTTTTCTGAACAATTTTCCTGTCCCAGGCTCTCTTTATAGAACAACCTGTGCTTGAACGCACAGAGATCCACCTACCTTTAACTTCCTGAGTGCTAGGAATGCAGGCGCTCACCAACAGCCCTAGCTGCTGACAGTTTATTTAGTTTTAGCATTTTATTTTTGTTGTTGTTTCATGCACTACATCTGAACTGCAGTTTCCTCTCCCTCCACTCCTCCCAGACACAATCTATCCACCACTACTCTGCCCAACTCTGCCCAGCTCACCTCTCCTTCATCCACTGCTTTTTTTCCATTTATTTTATTTTCAATGAAAAAAAAATGTGATGGCATAGCAAGTTATAATAAAACTAGGAACAATCCCTCACATCAGAGTTGGTCAAAGCAATACATGAGGAGAGAAAGTGTAGCTAAAGCAGGAAAAAGAGTCAGAGACACCCCCATTCTCACTGTTGGAAGTCCCTCAGCGAAATCAGGATAATAATCATAAGGTGTATGCCAACAACCTAGCTCACAAGACTCATAGAATGTTTATGTTTTTGTCCTTCAGTCTCTGATCCCCTATGAACTCAGTTGACTCAGTGGGCCATGTGCTTGTTGTGTCCTTAATATCTCTGGTTCCTACAATACATATTCCCTCATTTGTGGGGTTCCCCTGGATACATCATTGTGTTTGGATAATGGTCTCTGCATCTGTTCCCATGAAATGCCTCGTGATGTCTCTCTGATGACAACTGGGCTAGGCACTCATCAATGATTATAGCATAGTATCTTTCATTGTCATTTTTTGTCTGTCATGTTTACAGATATCGTGTGTCTCTAGGTTATCTTGACTCTGGTTCATGGTCATCCAGGCAGTGTCAGGCATGGACTTCCCCTCATGGTGTGGGCCTCAATGTGTTTTCTGGAGTGTATTTCACATTATTGGGTTGGGGTTTTCCTTCTAGTATCTTCTGTAGGGCTGGATGGCTGCATATATACTGGGTATAGTAGTCTGGGTTGGCATCGGTGGTCTCTTCGTGTCTGCATGATATCCATCCAAGCCCTTCTGGCTTTCATAGTCTCTGCTGAGAATTCTAGTGTGATTCGGTTAGGTCTACTCATTATTTGAATGCTATTTTGGTATTAGCAGTGTCATGCATAGAACAGTTAATTTTCATGGTGTCATCCCCATATAAAATAGAATCTCTGTAACCTGAGAAAATAAAAAATGAACACACTATAATGTGTGTTGAGTGAATTAAGACGAAGAAGGGACTAATTTGAGGTAAAAATAAACTATATATAAATGCTGCAAAAAATTAAAATACTTGTAATTCAATTATGATATATTAGAATATAACTGCATCAAAAAATTTAATTCCTATGCCATCAATATACCCAAAAATGTATGTAGCATTTTGCCTTTGCATGATGATGAATATTTTTCTATAACTCCTCATGTGAAAAGTACTGTTGTTTAAGTGATTTCTGAATGAATTACATAACATTATTAAAAGCAGAAAATTTGGTAGTTCTATGTGAAAGATAATTATATGCATAGTTTATGTTTCCCTCTAACTCTCTCTTTATAGGAAAGGATTTATGAAAATGATTTACAATCTGTGAGTCAATTAATTCAACAGTGGATGCTTAAAAATGGAAAATCGAGGAATCTATCAGTGGTTTAGTCCATGAGGCTGGTTGGCTCAACTCACCTTCATATACACAGAACTCCTCAAGAAGAAGGTTCTATAGTCAATGAAGAAATAGACTTGCTACCAAAGCAAAAAAGAACAGGCAAAGAGTAAAACATTCCTTCTTCCATGTCCTTGTATAGGTTTCCAGTAGAAGATGAGGCAAAGATGAGTGGTTGGTTTTGCAGTATGAAGATATGAATTAAAGTTATATTTTTCAGCTTTATAGATCCAGAAGAGAAGTAGAGAAGACTATTTCAAACAAGCAAGAGTACTTTACAATTGTGTCCTTAATTTGGGTGTTTTGCTTAATTCCATATGCAGTCAAGTTAAAAACCAAGAGTCATGATCACACCTCTTTTCAGCTTGAAAGATAATCATATCTCCTCTTTACATTAACTTCCAAATGAAAAGAATAACAGGTCATAGTAATGCCTAAAAATAATTTAATGACGCAGAGTACAACAGCAGACAAATTACATATTTATCTTGATAATAACTGAAGCTAACATTATATAACTGTCCTTCAAAACCGTCCAGGTTAGAAACAACAAAGTCCAGGTTAGAAACAACTCTCCACCGCCACTGGGCCACTCCACAACACCTCCCTCATAGGGCAACCCACATTAAGCACAAGGATTCACCTCCCACCTGCTATGTGTATATAGGGTCCCTAGGTCCAGACCAAGCATGCTCCTTATTTGATGGCTCAGTCTCTGCAAGCCCCCTGGGGGCTGGGGCAGCTGTTTCTGTTGGTCTTCTTGTGAGGTTCCTCGCACCTCCAGGGCCTTCCATCTTTTCCCCAACACTTACTCAGGATCGCTAGAGCTCTGCACCTTTCTTAGGTGCAAGTCTGAGCATCTGTCCAAGCTTATTTCTGGCTGGAGTCTCTGAGACAATGGTCAGGATAGGGTCCAGGCAACCGGGTTTTACAGTCCCAATTCTGGGCGTTCTCAATGTGGTCAAATATCGTCCAACAGAGCCTGATATTCTTCTTCTGTGAGAGGAGCCTCGAGTGTTGGTTCGATCTGCTCCCATGGTACATCTGGGTCCAGAGCGGCTGGTCCCTGTTCCTCTTCCACTGTTCTCGCCAGTTGCTCCAGGAAGAGCTGGACAGGGCAGGAGTTGCTGGATTCTGGGTAGGCCTCTGTGAAGAAGGTGAGTTCGGGTCTTGACATCAACGCTTCTGCACACTGGCCTCCTGCAGAACCCGATGTCAACAAGCTGTCGCGGGAAGCCTCCTGCTCAATGCAACACGATGCTCCAGGAGCCCTTTCCGGGCCAGGAGAGGCAGGCAGGTCCTCACCTTTAGCTGTGCTGCCTCCAGCGCGGCCTTTCTGCCTGGCCTTTCTGTTCTGGAACCATATGTGGACGGTGTCCTCAGGCAAACCTGTGCTCAGGGCCAGTTGCACCCTCGTGGCATAGTCTGGGGATGGAGAGATCTCAAAAGCTTGCACTAGCATGCTGATCTGCGCTGGACTAAGCCGTGTTCGAGGCCTTCTCCGTTCTGAGGGCGGGCCTCTTGCTTGTTGTACCCTGGCGACAAGCTTTTCAGGAGGCTGTTGGGAGGCTTCATGGCTGGAGCCTGCAGTGGTCTGCTTTGAGGTCTTCCTCGACATGCCAGTTCTGTTTCTGCGGTTTTGAAACCACACGCGGATGGAGGACTCTGGAACTCCGAATTCCCTGGCCAGTTCCTGCCTGGTCCTGAAGCTCGGGTAAGGTGTCTTGGCGAAAACTGAGAGCAAGACCTCCTTCTGCTTGGCCTGCCAAACAGTCTTTTGACGCCGGGATGTCTTTGCCGTGCTGCAGCCACCCACATCTGCCTGATCTTCCATCCTGCTGAAAACACTTTGACAGGAGTTCTTCCTCTCCAGTGTGTACTCAGAACAACACCCAGGAAAGTGCAGACTATGGCAAATGCGTAAAGTGTCCGCTGCTCACCCTTAAATACCGACCTGAAGCCCCACCCACTCCCTCGAGGCCTCCAATTACAGGCCAAACCGTGGAACGCTCTTCTGCTTCCAAACTGTGAAACCCTTCCTTCCTCTTGCGAATTTTCCCATATCCCACCCTAAAGCAGCCTTTCCAGAAACAGTTGGCCTTGTGTTCTACCCAAATTCCACTGCTTAGCTCACAGTACGCACCTGTGTTGGCCCACAAGGAGTTTGAGGGGAGAGTCTAAGGCACGGCTTCTGATGATCAGGCAAGGAGAAGAGGCATAAGCCAGGAGCAGTCTTTGCCTACTTTAACAAGGTCATTCATTCAGCTCTGGCTGATGCTCAAGGAGGAACGTGGCTAGAACAGATCTTGCACTCTGCGTGTGCCGTCTGCCTTAAGTTCCTTTGAGCTCCAGTCACCCGGTGTATGATTTCAACAATCTAAATATGGTTAGGACCCTGCAAGTCTAAGCATTTGGGCAAAGAGTAGACTTATCCTGCAGAAAGACTCCTGGAATTATTTCTGAATTTCTCCTTCAGTGGCAGACTACAGAAGGTGTCAACTTCACTCGTGGACCCTCTGGTTCCACCTATTTAATCCACCATACACTTTGTGCGTGTAGAAGGCAATCTCCCACAGCCTTTCTTGAATGTCTGATGGAGGCATACAGCTGGTTTACAACCTATGACCCTACCTCAGATGAGTGTAAGCCAATGGTGACTATAATCTTTATAGACCAGTCAGCCAGAGATATTTGTAGAAAGCTCCAGAAAATAAAGGGTTTACAGGACAAGTCGTTGAAGGATTTAGTGCAGGTGGCAGAAAAGGTTTTAGACAGCTGGGATATGGAAGAAGAGAAAGAGGAAAGAAAGCAGAAAGAGCAGGAAGTTAGAGAAAGAGAAAGGAAAAGAGGCAAGACAGAAAGTTGACTAAGATCCTGGCCACTGTAGTGCAGTCATAATGATAGGGAGAGAGTTCCTGGAAATCAGAGGGGCCCTCTGTCTAAGGAATAGTATGCCTATTGCAAGGAGAAAGGACACTGGATCAAGAATTGTCCCAAAAGAAAATTGAAGCCCTACACCGGGACCTGGCACACTTCTGGGCCACCAATCCCCAGGTAACTCTTTTCTGATATGTGGATCATATACTATTAGCTGCAGATTATAAAGAAACCTTACTTGAAGCCACAGATCAGCTGTTGCAAGAGCTGGGTGACCTTGGCTATAGACTGTCGGCGAAAAATGCTCATCTCTGCAGGAAACAGGTCAGTTAAGAGGTGGCTATCGGAGGCTAGAAAAGAGACTGTATTTTATATTCCCCCTTCATGGACTACTGAACAACTGAGGGAAATTTTAAGTAAAGAAGTATTTGCCAAGATGGCAGCCCCTCTGTATCCCCTTACAAAGGGCATTGATTCTAGCATCTGGTGAAAGGATGAACAAGCTGCATTTGATAATATCAAACAAGCTTTAATGTCTGCCCCAGCTTTGGTACTCAGATTGTGACCAAAACCTTCCATCTCTATGTGGCCGAGAATCAGGGAATGGCCAACAGATGCTAACACAGTAAATTGGACCCTGGAAGAGACTAGTAGTCTATCTATCCAAAAAGCTTGATTCAGCAGCGGCAGGATGGCCAACCTGCCTGTGAATAATAGCAGCAGTGGCGGCACTAGTAAACGATGCAGACAAACTGACTGTGGGACAGGACCTCACCATCTATGCTCGTCTTGCCCCTGAGAGTGTCATAAGGCAGCCAACTGATCGCTGGCTCACGAACACCTGTATGACATAATACCAGGCTTTGCTATTGAATAAAGGTAGAGTCACCCTTGCCCTGGCTATGGAGCTAAACCCTGCCACCTTATTGTAGGATCCAGAAATCCAGACCATGGAGCATGATTTGCAGGTTCTAGCAAAGGAACAGGGATGGCAAAAGGAGTTGAAAGATCAACCAATTCCTGATGCGGAGGTGACATACTATATGGATGGGAGCAGTTTTTTGTAGAACGGAAAGAGAAAGGCAGAGGCAGTGGTGGTAAATGGACATAAGGTATTCTGGGCCCAGGCGTTGCCGGAGGGCACATCTGTTCAGGGAGCTGAATTGATTGTTTTAATCCAAGCATTAACTCTGGAAAAGGGTAAAAAGACAAACATCTACACTAATAGTTGGTTCACCTTACCAACAGCCCATGTACATGGGCCATCTATCAGCAGAGAGGCCTGCTAACATCAGCCGGTAAAGAGATAAAAAATAAAAAATGAGATTCTGGCTTTGGTCAATGCCCTGTTGCTGCCCGACAAGGTAAGCATTATTCATTTCCCGGGACAGCAGAAGGGGACTTCCAGGGCAGCAAAGGGGGATAACATGGCCAATCGGGAGGCTAAAGCAGCTGCTAGAGGAAACTCTGTCCTGGTGGTACTAACTGCTGAACTGCCCAGAGAAGAATGACTAAACTACTCAGAAAGTGACTTAAAGTTAATATGGCAAAAAAAAAAAAAAAAAAAAAAAACCAAAAGGGGATAAAAACCGACGTGGGGGCATGGATTAACTCCAAAGGTAAGATCATTCTACCCCAGGAAGATGCTGAGAGATTAATAACTCAGATGTATAAATGGATTCACTTGAAGGCAAAGAAATTGGCTGAAGTTGTCCGCCAATCCCAGTCCCTAATACTAACCCTCACCACCTTGAGTGAGTGAGTGACTAGGGCGTGTGAACCTTGCCAGAGTGTAAACATAGGTAAGAATTTCCAGAGCCCAGGGAAGTGGCTGAGAGGAACTGTGGCAGCCTTTTTGGAGTATATGGCAAATTTTGAGTTAATGGCCTCTGAGCAGTGGAACGCTGCCTATTGGCTTTGGCTATTTTCCAAAGTCCAGTTTCTTATAAACTGACCTTGGTGGTCCTACAGCAGACTGCTCTGACCCTGAGAAAATGTGTGCAACCATAGTAACCAGACAGCAGGCTCTGTGTAACCTTGAGTGAGCTCTCCTATGTTCTGACCAAGTAAAGCTCCTACATGAGAAACTGCTTGTACTTTTCTGCCTACTTAAGTGTTAACCTGACGTCATTAAATCAACACCTGGATAAGCATGTAGACTTGGTGTCTTTCTCTGTGTCACCCTGTCTCTCTCTTTCTCCCAGCCCTCTCTCAGGTGGTATTCAGCTGTCACTGCTGGCCAGTGACAAGGAACTAGACCTGGAATGCATTGGGAAGTGGATTTCACTGAAAGTAAACCATCCAGGTACAGCAATAAATATCTCCTGGTTTTTGTAGACACTTTCTCAGGATGGGTGGAAGCTTTTCCCACAAAGAAAGAAACCTCCCTGGTCATGGCCAAAAAGATTCTGGAAGACATTTTTCCTCGGTTTGGTATTCCAAAGGTAATTGGGTCAGACAATGGGTCAACCTTCATTGCTCAGTTAAGCCAGGAGGTGGCCAGGTTTCTGGGGCTTGACTGTAAGTTACATTGTGCTTATAGACCCCAAAGTTCAGGACATTTAGAGAGAATGAATAGAACTCTCAAAGAGATTCTCACCAAATTGAACATGGAGACTGGCGGTGACAAGGCGGTGCTCCTTCCCTTGGCCCTCTTTAGGGTCAGAAATACTCTCTCCATATAGGTTTAACACCCTTCGAACTACTATATGGGTTTCTGTTCCCTGACTCTTCTTGGGTACCCCCTTGTTAAAACTAGTGGTAAATCTGACTTGTACAGGCTGAAAGAATTGCAGCTTATTCAGAAAGAAATTTGGAGCAAGGTTGGCAGTGCATATGTGCGTGGGTCCTTTTAGGTGCCCCATTAGTTCCACGTTGAAGATCTGGTATATGTGCAGTGACATGGCAGCCAGAATCTGGAACCTCAGTTGAAGGGTCCTTATTACATCTTCCTCACCATGCCAACTGCCGTCAAAATAGAGGGCATCATAGCTTGAATCCACGTGTCACATGTTAAGCCGGCTTTTCATCAACCTGCAACACCTGGAAACTCCAAGCCTCCAGCTACCGGCTGAAACTGAAACTCATCAGGGACAATAAACTCTCAGACAAGAACTCCCCTTTTTCTGGGAAAGTATAAGTGCAGTTCAGGTCCTGATGCTCCAGAAAGAGTATCAACCTCTCCATGAGGTTGATCCACAATTTTAGGGTTAAAATTGAGGCAAAAAGGGGGGGTGAGAGACCACCTGGGAATGAGAAAAACAACAGTGATTATTTGAATTGAAGTCAGGTGTAGATAACTCTTGAAGGAAAGGGTCAACTGTTCTGAGAACAACTATCTACAACCACCTGTAAACTATCTACAACCAGCTGTATACTACCTAAAACCAGGTGTAAACTATCTTCATGCTATTCTTGCTGAACAATCAATGTATAGAGCAAAAGTGGCTTCAATTTCAGGTATAAAACCCTGTCCTTTGCATATTTAGGGCTGTCTCCTGTCTTTGTAGGGGGACCCTATAGAAATTGGAATAAAACTCTTGCTTTTGCCTCAAGTTGTGGTCTATGAGTGTTCCTGGGAAGTGCACAATCCTGAGCTCCTGAGCAGTGAGACTCCAGGTCTAACAACATGAAACTAAAACGCTTTTGCCATCCATTCTTTAGGTGGTGAAGCAGCTTATAAAATGGGAAACCACTGTTCCAGCTATGCAACAGACAGGTTTATATCTAGACCATTCAAAGAAGTCATAAAATATAAACATGAAGAAACAAACAAACAAACAATCTAGAAAAGATCATCCTGAGTGAGGTATCTCAGAAGCAGAAAGACATACACGGTATATACTCGATTTTAAGTGGAGGCTAGACCTATAATATAGGATAAACATACTAAAATCTATAAGAAGATAAACAAAAAGATAAACAAGAAAGAGGACCTGGGTTAAGATGATCAATCCTCACGTAGAAAGACAAATGGGATGGACATAGGAGAAAACAAGAAACAGGACCCTAGCCTACCACAGAGGACCTGGGAAAGACTCTACCTAGTAGTATATCAAAGCAGGTGCTGAGACTCATAACCAAACCTTGGGCAGAGCACAGGGAATCATATAAAAAAAGGGGGAGTTAGTGTGACCTGGAGAGGGCAGCAACTCCACAAGGACCAAATATATCAGGGCACAGGGGTCTTGTATGAGACTGTATCTCCAACCAAGGACAATGTATGCATAGAACCTAGCACCCCTGCTCAAATATAGTCCATGTTAGCTCTGTATCCAAGTGGGTACCATACTAAGTGGAACAGGGACTATTACAGACATGAACTCAATGGCTGGCTCTTTGACTTCCCCCCTCACAAGGCAGGATCAGATTTGCTAGGCCACAGAGGAGGACATTGCAGCAAACCTGATGATGCCTGATAATCTAGGGTCAGTTGGAACAGGCAGAAGCCCTTGCCTATCAGTAGACTTGGAAAGGTGTAGGTAGTAGATGAGGGAAGGAGGGTAGGAAAGGGAGGGCATGAGGGGACTGCTCTACAGCTTGGATACAAAGTTAATAAACTGTATCTAATATTAAAAAAATAAAAAGTAAAAAAGTAGAACATAAAACAAAGTTCCTAAAGATGAAACACAAAATGCTGACAGTTTTTTGTTTCTTTGAAAACAGAATTTTTTTTCTGAACAATTTTCTTGTCCCAGGCTCTCTTTATAGAACAACCTGTGCTTGAACGCACAGAGATCCACCTACCTTTAACTTCCTGAGTGCTAGGAATGCAGGCGCTCACCAACAGCCCAAGCTGCTGACAGTTTATTTAGTTTTAGCATTTTATTTTTGTTGTTGTTTCATGCACTACATCTGAACTGCAGTTTCCTCTTCCTCCACTCCTCCCAGACACAATCTATCCACCACTACTCTGCCCAACTCTGCCCAGCTCACCTCTCCTTCATCCATTGCTTTTTTTCCATTTATTTTATTTTCAATGAAAAAAAATGTGATGGCATAGCAAGTTATAATAAAACTAGGAACAATCCCTCACATCAGAGTTGGTCAAAGCAATACATGAGGAGAGAAAGTGTAGCTAAAGCAGGAAAAAGAGTCAGAGACACCCCCATTCTCACTGTTGGAAGTCCCTCAGCGAAATCAGGATAATAATCATAAGGTGTATGCCAACAACCTAGCTCACAAGACTCATAGAATGTTTATGTTTTTGTCCTTCAGTCTCTGATCCCCTATGAACTCAGTTGACTCAGTGGGCCATGTGCTTGTTGTGTCCTTAATATCTCTGGTTCCTACAATACATATTCCCTCATTTGTGGGGTTCCCCTGGATACATCATTGTGTTTGGATAAGGGTCTCTGCATCTGTTCCCATGAGATGCCTGGTGATGTCTCTCTGATGACAACTGGGCTAGGCACTCATCAATGATTATAGCATAGTATCTTTCATTGTCATTTTTTGTCTGTCATGTTTACAGATATCGTGTGTCTCTAGGTTATCTTGACTCTGGTTCATGGTCATCCAGGCAGTGTCAGGCATGGACTTCCCCTCATGGTGTGGGCCTCAATGTGTTTTCTGGAGTGTATTTCACATTATTGGGTTGGGGTTTTCCTTCTAGTATCTTCTGTAGGGCTGGATGGCTGCATATATACTGGGTATAGTAGTCTGGGTTGGCATCGGTGGTCTCTTTGTGTCTGCATGATATCCATCCAAGCCCTTCTGGCTTTCATAGTCTCTGCTGAGAATTCTAGTGTGATTCGGATAGGTCTACTCATTATTTGAATGCTATTTTGGTATTAGCAGTGTCATGCATAGAACAGTTAATTTTCATGGTGTCATCCCCATATAAAATGGAATCTCTGTAACCTAAGAAAATAAAAAATGAACACACTATAATGTGTGTTGAGTGAATTAAGACAAAGAAGGGACTAATTTAAGGTAAAAATAAACTATATATAAATGCTGCAAAAAATTAAAATACTTGTAATTCAATTATGATATTTTAGAATATAACTGCATCAATTTCTTTATAAAGTTAATTGTGCTGTTTCAGGTATCACAGGGAAAGATCAAAGAATTTATTATTTTAGCCCCAGAGCCACAACTGAAGAAGCGTAGAAATCTCAGAACATGTCTCTTTTCCAAGTGGGATGAGTTTGCCAGGGACCTTCCAGGGGGCATTATTTCCGAGGAAATCATATCCCCCGCCCTGTAGCTTATGCTACTATGGCGACACTGGCGTGGGTGTGGCAGTTCCTTTGGTTCCACCTATTTAATCCACCATACACTTTGTCCTACTGGAGAAATTTTACAGATTCCTCGAAACTGTATGAACCTTCAGAAGCACACATTGTGGATCCCAAGACTTTTGGGAGAGGATACTGAAGTCATTTCCTTCATTTCAAGGAACAACATTTGTTGCTGCCATTAATTTGGATCTCTGATCATTAGGCACTGTTTTCCAGAACACACAATTTCCGGTACTGCCAAATGTGCCTGTCCTTCCTAAGGGTGCGGCTTTGCCCTAGATGGAGGAGAACAGTAATAGCTGAGAAATTCTAACCCTGCCTTATTTTTGCATCTCATGTTTTACATGTGCCATAATTTTAACTTTTTCCTTGCAGTCCCCATCAACAGTACCTGGGTGTACAATAGATACTGTAGAAGTTATTCTGCTTCTTCCAGAGATCCGCTTTACCATCCCTGAATACACAGGTCCATAAACAGCTGTATTTCCTTTGTAACATAGAAGCCTTGTGGATAGGGTTAGAGGTTTATCTGCAGCCAGATGCAAAGCTGTGCTGCTGCATGCAGTGGTGTGTATCAAGTCTAAAATCCTCAGTTGATATTTTCCTACCTGCCTAGTACCTCATGGCTGCCTGACGGGAGACAGCTCGTATTGTTGCATGAGGGGCCTAAGCCTGACAGGCCCCTCTGTTGGTTTCCTGATGGCAAGAAGTTAGCCTGTATGTCCCTCTTGGGCAGTGATCCCTAGTACAGTGCTTTCCTTTGCCACAGCTGCCATGAAACCCCGGGAACCTTTGCATTCCCTTGGAGCCAGAATCTGCTTGTTCCCTTCTGTGAGTAAAGGGACCACTTGCCTCTGTGTTAACACACCTCCTATTTTGGGTTCTAGAGATTTTAACCTCACAGTTTTTTTTGGTAAATGCCCGGATTCACCCAAAATAGCACACCAGGTGTTTTGAGAACTGGGAACTCTAGCTGTAGCTTGTCCTGTGAGGTCGGCATGATGCTCCTGAGAGCCAATAGCAGTTGTCTCTCTTAATCATTCATCTCTTGGGGCCGCTCCTCCTTTTCATGCTCTAAATGCTCTCCTACATGTGGTATTTGCAGTATCATGTGCCAATAATTGCATCAGTGTTTATCTGGTGTCAGTCTGTTACTGCCCTCTTTAGAGCTGAACCCAATCTCTGTATGAAGTTGGTGAACAGTCTTCTCCAGGGCCTTGAATTACCTTACTGAATGAGGCAGTGGTTTTGCACAGGCTCCTAAACAGATCCCTGCACCCTTAACACTGCAACATGACATTATTCAGTGACTTCATCATCAGAACAAATGAGGGACCACCTGGGAATGAAAAAAAAAACAACAACTGTGATTATTTGAATTGAAACCAGGTGCTGATAGCTCTTGAAGGGCAGGGTGAACTGTTCTGAGAAACAACCAGCTGTAAAGTATAGAGCAAAAGTGATCTGATTTTCAGGCATAGAAACCTTGTGCTTTGCATGTTCAGGGTCATGTCCTGTCTTTGGAGGTGCGACCTATCTCGACAGCAATAAAACCTTTTGCTATTGCATTGAGATGTGGTCTGTGATTGTTCCTGTGAAGGGCGCAATCCTGAGCTCCTGAGCAGTGAGACTCCAGGTCTTACATTTTGGTGTGTTGCCCGGAAAACAGCGTGCCCTTCCTTAACCCTCAACAGACTGGGCTCAGAGGTCGAGCTCGGAACAGGTTAGTCTGATTTCTGGTATAGCACTGTTTCTCTTTAGTCACCTATCTGGACCTTTTTGGTCGTCTGCTCAGTCACTGCGATAGACATATTTGTCAGAATATCGATTGACTGGGAACTGGAGGACATTCCGGATTCCATTTGGGGAGGCTAGGTCCTGCATGGTCTTCCTCCCATCTGTTTCTCTTCAGAGACAGCTGCCGTGAGGCAGCCTCTCAATCAGAATTCTGTGGTACCACCCAAAAGGGTGTCCTTGTCAAATTGCCTGTCTTGTTCTTTTTGTCTCTATCATTGTTGCTTCTTTTACTTTCTTGATGGATGACTTTATTATAGGACAGGCTGTGACTATCATGTCTTGGAGGTGAGATACAAGGCCCATATTTCTTTGAATATGTCCTATTCTCACACCAGCCCACTTGGGATGATTGCCAGCTACTCTTGCAGGCCCTTTTGACTAGTGAGGAAGGAGACAGGTCCTCCTTTTGACAAGAAAGACTGTGCCAGGAATGGACAGGAGGCCTTCCATCCTCCCTAATGAGATTGATGATGGCTTTCCCCTCATCCACCCCAACTGGGATTACAATGTATCCAGATGTAGGGAATGCCTGCAGGTCTACCGCCAGACTCTAATATCATGTGTCCATGGGGCCGCTCAAAAGCCCACCAATTTGATGAAGGTAAGAGAGATGGTTCAGGAGCCAGATGAATCTCCCACAGCCTTTCTTCAATGGCTGATGGAGGCATATAGCTGGTTTACACCTTATGACCCTACCTCAGATGAGTATAAGGCAATGGTGACTATAATCTTTATAGACCAGTCAGCCAGAGATATTTGTAGAAAACTCCAGAAAATAGAGGGTTTACAGGAAAAGTCGTTAAAGGATTTAGTGCAGGTAGCAGAAAAGGTTTTTTACAGCCGGGAGATGAAAGAAGAGAAAGAGGAAAGAAAGCAAAATGAGCAGGAAGTGAGAGAAAGAGAAAGGATAAGAGGCAAGACAGAAAGTTGACTAAGATCCTGGCCACCACAGTGCAGTCATAATGATAGGGAGAGAGTTCCTGGAAATCAGAGGGGCCCTCTGTCTAAGGATCAGTGTGCCTATTGCAAGGAGAAAGGACATTGGATCCAGGATTGTCCCAAAAGGAAGATGAAGCCCTACACTTAAACCTGGCGCACCTCCAGGCTACCAATCCCCAGGTAACTCATCTCCAATATGTGGATGATATACTATTAGCAGCAGATTGTAAAGAAAGTTGTTTTGACGCCACCGACCAGCTGTTGCAAGAGATGGGTGAGCTCAGCTACAGCGAAAAACTCCCATCCTGCAGGTCAGTTACCTGGGATATATATTAAAAGCGGGAAAGAGATGGCCTTCGGAGGCTAGAAAAGAGACTGTATTTCACATTCCCCCTCCAGGGACTACTGAACAACTGAGGGAAATTTTCGGTACAGCAGGGTTTTGCTGGCTGTGGATTCCGGGATTTGCCAAGATGGTAGCCCTTCTGCATGCCCTTACAAAGGGCAATGACTCTTTCATCTGGGGAAAGGATGAATAAGCTGCATTTGATAATATCAAACAAGCCTTAATATTGGCTCCTGCATTGGGACTCCCTGATGTAACCAAACCCTTCCATCTCTATGTGGCTGAGAATCAGGGAATGGTCAATGGGGTGCTAACACAGAAAATTGGACCCTGGAAGAGACCGGTAACCTATCTATCCAAAACACTTGATTCACTAGTGGCAAGATGGCCAACCTGCCTGGAAATAATAGAAGCAGTGGCGGCACTAGTATAACATGCAGACAAACTGACTCTGGGACAGGACCTCACCATCTGTGCTCCTCATGCCCTTGAGAGTGTCATAAGGCAGCCACCTGATTGCTGGCTCATGAATGCCCGCATGACACATTACCAAGCCTTGCTTTTGAATGATGATAGAGTCACCTTTGCCCCGGCTACAGGGCTAAACCCTGCCACCTTATTGCCAGATCCACAAATCCAGCCCCTGGAGCATGATTGTTTCCAGGTTCTAGCAGAGGAACAGGGATGGCGAAAGGACATGAAAGATCAGCCTCTGCCCTACTGTGAGATGACATACTATATGGATGGGAGCAGTTTTGGGAGAATGGGAAAAGAAAGGCAATGGCAGCAGTAATAGATGGACATAAGTTAATATGGGTCCAGGCGTTACTGAAGGGCACTTCTGCTTAGCGAACTGAATTGGTTGCTTTAACACAGGCATTAACTCTGGGAAAGGGTAAAAAGAAACATCTACTCTGATAGTCAGTACACCTTCGCAACATCCCATGTGCAAGGGATCATCTATCATCAGAGAGGCCTGCTAACATCAGCTGGTAAAGAGATAAAAAATAAAAACGAGATTCTGGCTTTGCTCAATGCCTTGTTGCTGCCTGCCAAGTGAAGCTTTATTCATTGCCCTGGACATCAGAAGGGAACTTCCAGGGCAGCAAAGGGGAATAACATGGCTGATCAAGAGGCTAAAACAGCTGCTAGAGGAAACTCTGTCCTGGTGGTACTAACTGCTGAACTGCCCAGAGAAGAATGACTAAACTACTCAGAAAGTGACTTAAAGTTAATATGGCAACAACAGGAGATATTTGACACTGACTTGGGGGCATGGATTAACTCCAAAGGTAAGATTATTCTACCCCAGGAAGACGCTGAGAGATTAATAACTCAGATGTATAAATGGACTCACTTGAGGGCAAAGAAATTGGCTGAAGTTGCCCACAAATCCCAGTACCAAATACTAAAACTCACCATCCTGAATGAGAGAGTGACTAGGGCATGTGAACCTTGCCAGAGGGTAAACATAGGTAAGAATTTCCAGAGCCCAGGGAAGCAGCTGAGAGGAACTAGACCCAGAATGCATTGGGAAGTGGATTTCAGTGAAATTAAACCAGCCAGGTACGACAATAAATATCTCCTGGTTTTTGTGGACACTTTCTCAAGATGGGAAGAATCTTTTTCCACAAAGAATGAAACAACCCTGGTCATGGCCAAAAAGATTCTGGAAGACATTTTTTCCACAGTAAGGTATTCCAAAAGTAATTGGGTCAGACAATGGGCCAGCCTTCGTTGCTCAGGTAAGCCAGGAGGTGGCCAGGTTTCTGGGGCTTGACTCTAAGTTACATTGTGCTTATAGATCCCAAAGTTCAGGACAGGTAGAGAGAATGAATAGACTGTTAAAAGAGAATCTCACCAAATTGACAATGATGACTGGCAGTGACTAGGTGGTGCTCCTTCCCTTGGCCCTCTTTAGAGTCAGAAATACTCCCTCTGTACAAGGCCTGACTCCATTCAAACTATGATATGGGGTTCCTGCTCCCCTGACTCTTCTTGGGGACCCCCTTGACATCAGTAGTGGTTACTCTGACTTGTTGTCCATGCTAAAAGGACTGCAAATTATTCAGAAAGAGATTTGAAGCAAGGATGGCAGTGCATATGCACCTGAGTCCTTGGAGGTGCCCCATCAATCCCAGGTTGGAGAGCTGGTATATGTGTCATGACACTGCAGCCAAAATCTGGAACCTGGGTGGAAGGGTCCTTATTACCTCCTGCTCAACACCCCAACTGATGTCAAAGTAGAGGGCATCACAGCTCAGGTCCACCTGTGACATGTAATGCCTGCCCTTCATCAACCTGCAACACCTGGAAAGTCCAAGCCTCCAACAACCTGCTAAAACTGAAACTCATCAAGGACAATAAACTCTCCGACCAGAACTCGCCTTTGTCAGGGAACTTATAAGTGCAGTTCAGTTCCTGATGCTCCAGAGACAGTATCAACCTCTCCCTGATGTTGATCCACAATTTTAGGGTTACAATTGAGGAAAAAAGGGGGGTGAGGGACCACCTCAGCATGAGAAAAACAACTGTGATTATTTGAATTGAAAAGTCATGTGTAGATAACTCTTGAAGGGAAGGGTCAACTGTTCTGAGAAAAACTATCTACAACCAGCTGTACACGATCTACAACCAGCTGTACACTATTATACTATTCTTGCTGACCAATCAATGGATACAGCAAAAGTGGTTTGAATTTCAGGTATAAAAACCCTGTGCTTTGCATGTTCAGGGTCATCTCCTGTCTTTGGAGGGGCAACCAAAGACAGGAATAAAATTGGAATAAAACTCTTGATTTCGCATCGAGTTGTGGTCTCTGAGTGTTCCTGGGAAGTTCACAATCCTGAGCTCCTGAGCAGTGAGACTCCAGGTCTAACAACAGGAGACTAAAATGCTTTTGCTATCCATTCTTTAGGTGGTGAAGCAGCTTATAAAATGGGAAACCTATTTACCAGCTGTGCAACAGACAGGTTTTTATCTAGTCCATTCAAAGAAATCATGAGATATAAACATAAAGAAACAAGAAAAAATCTAGAAAAGATCATCCTGAGTAAGGTATCCCAGAAGCAGAAAGACATACATGGTATACACTCACTTTTAAGTGGATGCTAGACCTATAACATAGGAAAAACATACTAAAATCTGTACACCTAAAGATGACAAACAAGAAAGAGGACCTGGGTTAAGATGATCAATCCTCACTTAAAAAAAACAAATGGGATGGACATAGGAGAAAACAAGAAACAGGACAGAAGCCTACCACAGAGGCCCTGTGAAAGACTCTACCTAGCAGTGTATCAAAGCAGATGCTGAGACTCATAACCAAACCTTGGGCAGAGGACAGAGAATCATATGAAAGAAGGGGTTGTTTGTGTGACCTGGAAAGGAAAGGAACTCCACAAGAACCAAATATATCAGGGCACAGGGGTCTTTTATGAGACTGTATCTCTACCCAAGGACCATGTATGCATGTAACCTAGCACCCCTGCTGAAATATATCCATGTCAGCTCTGTATCTAAGTAGGTACCATACTAAGTGCAACAGGGACTATTTTGGACATGAACTCAATGGCTGGCTCTTTGACCTCCCCCCTCCCAAGGGAGGATCAGACTTGCTAGGCCACAGAGGAGGACATTACAGCCAGTCCTGATGATACCTGATAAGCTATGGTCAGTTGGAACAGGAGGAGGCCCTTCCCTATCAGTGGACTTGGAAAGGGGTAGGGAGGAGATGAGAGGGTGGGTGGGAAAGGGACGAAATGAGGGACTGGGCTACAGCTAGGATACAAAGTTAAGAAACTGTATCTCATATTAAAAAATAAAAAATTAAAAAAGTAGGACATAAAACAAAGTTCCTAAAGATGAAACACAAAATGCTGACAGTTTTTTGTTTGTTTGAAGACAGGATTTTTCTGAATAATTTTGGCTGTCCTGGACTCTGTTTGTAGAACAGCCTGTGCTCTCTGTGCTCACAGAGACCCACCTACCTTTAACTTCCTGAGTGCTAGCACCGCAGGTACTCACCAACAGCCCTAGCTGCTGATAGTTTATTTTGTTTTAGCATTTTATTTTTTGTTCTTGCTTCATGCACTACATCCCAACTGCAGTTTCCTGTTCCTCCATTCCTCCTACCCACAATCTATCCACCTCTACTCTGCCCAACTCACCTCTCCTTCAGATCCACTGCTTCATTATTTTCAATGAAAAAAAATTCTGATGGCATAACAAGTTACAATAAGACTAGGAACAATCCCTCACATCAGAGTTGGTCAAAGCAATACATGAGGAAAGTGTAGCTAGAGCAGGAAAAAGAGTCAGAGTCACCCCTCGACACACACACACACACTCACTGTTGGAAGTCCCTCAGCAACATCTAAGATGTATGCAGACAACCTAGCTCACAAGACTCATAGAATGTTTGCCTTTTTCTTTCAGTCTCTGTGATCCCCTATGAGCCCAGTTGACTTAGTGAGCCATGTTCTTGTTCTGTCCTTGATATCTCTGATTCCTACAATACATATTCCATCATTTGTGGCGTTCCCCTAGATACATAATTGTGTTTGGCTGTGGTTCTCTGCATCTGCTCCCATCAGATGCCAGGTAATGTCTCTCTGATGACAACTGGGCTAGGCACTCATATATGATTATAGCGGAGTATCTTTCATTGACATTTTTTTGCCTGTCATGTTTACAGATATCGTGTGTCTCTAGGTTATCTTGACTCTGGTTCATGGTCATCCAGGCAGTGTCAGGCATGGACTTCCCCTCATGGTGTGGGCCACAATATGTTTTCTGGAGTGTATTTAATATTAATGGGTTGGGGTTTTCCTTCTAGTATCTTCTGTAGGGCTGGATGGCTGCATATATACTGGGTATAGTAGTCTGGGTTGGCATCGGTGGTCTCTTAGTGTCTGCATGATATCCATCCAAGCCCTTCTGTCTTTCATAGTCTCTGCCATCAATATACCCAAAAAGTTATGTAGCATTTTGATTTTGCATGGTGATGAATATTTTTTCTATAACTCCTCATATGAAAATTACTGTTGTTTAAGTGATTCCTGAATGAATTACATAACATTATTAAAAGCAGAAAATTTGGTAGTTCTATGTGAAAGATAATTATATGCATAGTTTATTTTCCCTCTAACTCTCTCTTTATAGGAAAGGATTTATGAGAATGATTTACAATCTGTGAGTCAATTAATTCAACATTGGATGGCTAAAAATGGAAAATCAAGGAATCTATCAGTGGCTTGGTCCATGAGGCTGGTTGGTGCAACTCACCTTCAAATACACTGAAATCCTCAAGAAGAAAGTTCTATAGTCAATGAAGAAATAGACTTGCTACCAAAGCAAAAAGGAACAGGAAAAGAGTAAAATATTCCTTCTTCCATGTCCTTGTATAGGTTTCCAGTAGAAGATGAGGCAAAGGTGAGTGGTTGGTTTTGCAGTATGAAGATATGGATTAAAGGTGTGTTTTTCAGGCTTATAGATCCAGAAGAGAAGTAGAGAAGACTACTTCAAATAAGGAAGAGTACTTCACAATTGTGTCCTTAATTTGGGTGTTTTGCTTAATTCCATATGCAGTCAAGTTAAAAACCAAGACTCATGATCACACCTCTTTTCAGCTTGAAAGATAATCATATCTCCTCTTTACATTAACTTCCAAATGAAAACAATAACCAGGTCATAGTAATGCCTAAAAGTAATTTAATGATGCAGAGTACAATAACAGACAAATTACATATTTATACTCATCATAATTGAAGCTAACATGATATAACTGTCCTTCAAAAACCGTCCAGGTTAGAAACAACAAAGTCCAGGCTAGAAACAACTTTCCACCGCCGCTGTGCCACTCCACAACACTTCCCTCATAGGGCAACCCACATTAAGCCCAAGGATTCACCTCCCACCTGCTACGTGTGTGCAGGGTCCTTAGGTCCAGACCAAGCATGCTCCTTATTTGATGGCTCAGTTTCTGCAAGCCCCCTGGGGTCTGGGTCACCTGTTTCTGTTGGTCTTCTTGTGAGGTTCCTCGCACCTCCAGGGCCTTCCATCTCTTTCCCAACACTTACTCAGGATCGCTAGAGCTCTGCACCTTTCATAGGTGCAAGCCTGAGCATCTGTCCAAGCTCATTTCTGGCTGGAGTCTCTGAGACAATGGTCAGGTGAGGGTCCAAGCAACAGAGTTTTACAGTCCCAATTCTAGGGGTTACCAATGGGGTCAAATATCATACAACAGAGACTGATATTCTTCTTCCGTGAGAGGAGCCTCAAGTGTTGGTTCGATCTGCTCTCATGGGTCATCTGGGTCCAGAGCAGCTGGTACCTGTTCCTTGACTTCCGCTGTACTCAGCAGTTGATCCAGGAAAAGCTGTGCAGGGCAGGAGTTGCTGGGTTCTGGGTAGGCCTCTGTGGAGAAGGTGAGCTCGGATGTTGGCATCAACGTTTCTCCATACTCACCTCCTGCAGAACCCGGTGTCAACAAGCTGTCGCGGGAAGCCTCCTGCTCAATGCAATACGATGCTCCAGGAGCCCTTTCTGGGCCAGGAGAGGCAGGCAGGTCCTCACCTTTAGCTGTGCTGCCTCCAGCGCGGCCTTTCTGCCTGGCCTTTCTGTTCTGGAACCATATGTGGTCGGTGTCCTCAGGCAAACCTGTGCTCAGTGCCAGTTGCACTCTCGTGGCATAGTCTGGGGATGGAGAGATCTCAAAAGATTAGCATGCTGATCTGCGCTGGACAAAGCCGCGTTCGAGGCCTTCTCCGTTCTGAGGGCGGGCCTCTTGCTTGTTGTACCCTGGCGACAAGCTTTTCAGGAGGCTGTTGGGAGGCTTCATGGCTGGAGCCTGCGGTGGTCTGTTTTGAGGTCTTCCTCTACACGCCAGTCTTATTTCTGCAGTTTTGAAACCACATGCAGATGCAGGACTCTGGAACCCCAAATTCCCTGGCCAGTTCCTGCCTGGTCCTGAAGCTCGGTTAAGGTGTCTTGGCGAAAACTGAGAGCAAGACCTCCTTCTGCTTAGCCTGCCAAACAGTCTTTAGACGCCAGGATGTCTTTGTCTTACTGCAGCCACCCACATCTGCCTGATCTTCCATCCTGCCGAGGACACTTTGACAGGAGTTCTTCCTCTCCAGTGTGTACTCAGAACAACACCCAGGACAGTGCAGGCTATGGCAAATGGGTAAAGGGGTCCGCTGCTCACCCTTAAATACCGACCTAGGCCCCACCCACTCCCTCGAGGCTTCCAATTACAGGCTAAACCGTGGAACGCCCTTCTGCTTCCTAACTGTGAAACCCTTCCTTCCTCCTGCGAATTTTCCCATATCCCACCCTAAAGCACCCTTTCCAGATACAGGTGGTCTTGTGTTCTACCCAAATTCCACTGCTTAGCTCACATTACGCACCTGTGTTGGCCCACAAGGAGTTTGAGGGGAGAGTCTAAGGCACGGCTTCTGATGATCAGGCAAGGAAAAGGGGCAGAAGCCAGGAGCAGTCTTTGCCTACTTTAACGAAGTCATTCATTCAGCTCTGGCTGATGCTCAAGGAGGAACGTGGCTAGAACAGATCTTGCATTCTGCGTGTGCTTCTGCCTTAAGTTCCTTTCAGCTTCAGTCTCCCAGTGTATGATTTCAACAATCTAAATATGGTTAGGAAACTGCAAGTATAAGCATTTGGGCAGAGAGGAGACTTATCCTGCAGAAAGACTCCTGGAATTATATCTGAATTTCTCCTTCAGTGGTAGGCTACAGAAGGTGTCAACTTCCCTCTTGGACCCTCTGGTTCCACCTATTTAATCCCCCATACACTTTGTCCTACTGGAGAAATTTTACAGATTCCTAGAAACTGTATATGAACCTTCAGAAGCACACATTGTGGATCCCAAGACTTTTGGGAGAGGATACTGAAGTCATCTCCTGCATTTCAATGAACACCACTTGTTGCTGCCATTAATTTGGATCTCTGATCATTAGACACTGCTTTCCAGAACACACAATTTCCGGTACTGCCAAATGTGCCTGTCCTTCCTAAGGGTGCGGCTTTGCCCTAGATGGAGGAGAACAGTAACAGCTGAGCAATACTACCCCTGCCTTATTTTTGCATCTCGTGTTTTACATGCACCATGATTTTAACTTCTTCCTTGCAGTCCCCATCTACAGTACCTGGGTGTACAATAGATCCTGTAGAAGTTATTCTGCTTCTTCCAGAGATCCTCTTTAGCATCCCTGAATACACAGGTCCATAAACTGCTGCATTTCCTTTGTGACATAGAACCCTTGTGCTTAGGGTCAGAGGTTTATATGCAGCCAGATGCAAAGCTGTGCTGCTGCATGCAGTGGTGTGTATCAAATCTGAAATCCTCAGTTGAGATTTTCCTACCTGCCTAGTACCTCATGGCTGCATGATGGGAGACAGCTCGTATTGTCGCATGAGGGGCCTAAGCCTGACAGGCCCCTCTGTTGGTTTCCTGATGGCAAGAGGTTAGCCTGTTTGTCCCTCTCAGAGCAGTAATCCCTAGACCTGTGCTTTCCCTTGCCACAGCTGCCATGAAACCCTGGGAACCTTTGAATTCCCTTGGAGCCAAAATCTGCTTGTTCCCTTCTGTGAGTAAAGGCACAACTTGCCTCTGTGTTAACACACCTCCTATTTTGCATTCTAGAGATTTTAACCTCACAGTTCTTTCTGTAAATTCCTGGATTTACCCAAAATAGCACAACGTTTTTTTTTGTTTGTTTGTTTTTTTTTTTTTTTTTTTTTTTTGAGAACTGGGAACTCTAGGTTTAGCTTGTCCTGTGAGGTCGGCATGATGTTCCTGAGAGTCAATAGCAGTTGTCTCTCTTAATCAATCTTCTCTTGGGGCTGCTCCTCCTTTTCATGCTCTAAATGCTCTCCTACATGTGGTATTTGCAGTATCATGCGCCAAGAATGGCATCAGTGCTTATCTGGTGTCAGTCTGGTACTACCCTCTTTAGAGCTGAATCCAATCTCTGTATGAAGTTGGTGAACAATTTTCTCCAGGGCCTTGAATTACCTTAGTGAATGAGGCTGTTGTTTTGCACAGGCTCCTAAACAGATCCCTGCACCCTTAACACTGCAACATGACATTATTCAGTGATTTCATCATCAGAACAAATGAGGGACCACCTGGGAATGAGAAAAACAACTGTTATTATTTGAATTGAAGCCAGGTGCAGATAGCTCTTGAAGGGCGGGGTGAACTGTTCTGAGGAACAACCAGCTGTAAAGTGTAGAGCAAAAGTGATCTGATTTTCATGCATAAAAATCCTGTTTTGTATGTTCAGGGTCATGTCCTGTCTTTGTAGGTGCGACCCTATCTCGACAGCAATAAAACCTTTTGCTATTGCATTGAATTGTGGTCTGTGAGTTTTCCTGTGAAGGGCGAGATCCTGAGCTCCTGAGAAGTGAGACTCTTGGTCTTACATTTTGGTGCGTTGCCCGGAAAACAGTGTGCCCTTCCTTAACACTCAGCTGGCTGGGCTCAGAAGTGAGCTCAGAACAGGTTAGTCTGATTTTTGGTATACCACTGTTTCTCTTTAGTGACCTATCTAGACATTTTTGGTCATCTGCTCAGTCCCTGCGATAGACAAACTTGTCAGAATATCGGTTGCCTGGGAACTGGAGGACCTTCCAGATTCCATTTGGGGAGGCTAGTTCCGGGATGGTTTTCCTCCCATCTGTTTCTCTTCAGAGACAGCCGCCATGAGGCAGCCTCTCAATCAGAATTCTGTAGTACCACCCATAAGGGTGTTCTTGTGTAACTGCCTTTCTTGTTTTCTTTGTCTCTATCATTGTTGCTTCTTTGACTTTCTTGATGGACGACTTTATTATGGGACAGGCGGTGACTATCATTTCTTGGAGGTGAGATAAAAGGCACATATTTGTTTGAATCTGTCCTATTCACCAGCCCACTTGGGATGATTGCCAGAAACTCTTGCAGGCCCTCTTAACTACTGAGGAACGAGACGTGTCCTCCTTGGGAAGAGAAAGACTGTGCCTGGAATGGACAGAAGGCCTTCCATCCTCCCTAATGAGATTGATGATGGCGTTCCCCTCACCCACTGAACGGGAATTACAACACATCTGGAGGTAGGGAATGACTGGAGGTCTACCGTCAGACTCTAATTGCGGGTTTCCATGGGGCTGCTTGAAATCCCACTGATTTGATGAAGGTAATGGTTCAGGGGCTGCATGAATCTCCTGCAGCCTTTCTGGAATGGCTGATAGAGGAATACTGTCAGTTTACGCCCTATGACCCTATCTTAGATGAGCATAAACCAATAGTGACTATTACCTTTATAGACAAGTCAGCCAGAGATATTTGTAGAAAACTCCAGAAAATAGAGGGTTTACAGGACAAGTTCTTTAAGGATTTAGTGCAGGTAGCAGAAAAGGTTTTCTACAGCTGGGAGATGGAAGAAGAGAAAGAGGAAAGAAAGCAGAAAGAGCAGGAAGCAAGAGAAAGAGAAAGGATAAGAGGCAAGACAGAAAGTTGACTAAGATCCTGGCCACCGCAGTGCAGTCATAATGATAGGGAGAGAGATCCTGGAAATCAGAGGGCCCTCTGTCTAAGGATCAGTGTGCCTATTGCAAGGAGAAAGGACACTGGATCAAGAATTGTCCCAAAAGGAAGATGAAACCCTTCTTTGGGACCTGGCACACCTCCGGGCCACCAATCCACAGGTAACTCTTCTCCAATATGTGGATGACATTCTATTAGCTGCAAATTGTAAAGAAACCTGTTTTGAGGCCACCGACCAGCTGTTGCAAGAGATGGGTAAGCTCAGCTACAGCAAAAAAGACCCATCTCTGCAGAAAATTTTGTCAGTTATCTGGGATATATATTAAAAGAGGGAAAGAGATGGCCGTTGGAGGCTAGAAAAAAGACTGTATTTCATATTCCCCCTCTACAGACTACTGAACAACTGAGGGAAATTTTAGGTACAGCGGAGTTTTGCCGGCTGTGGATCCCGGGATTTGCCAACATGGCAGCCCTTCTGCATGCCCTTACAAAGGGCAGTGACTCTTTCATCTGGGGAAAGGATGAACAAGCTGCATTTGGTAATATCAAACAAGCCTTAATATTGGCCTCAGCATTGGGACTCCCTGATGTAACCAAACCCTTCCATCTCTATGTGTGTGAGAATCAGGGAATGGCCAATGGGGTGCTAACACAGAAAATTGGACCCTGGAAGAGACCAGTAGCCTATCTATCCAAAACACTTGATTGAGTAGTGGCAAGATGGCCAACCTGCCTGTAAATAATAGCAGCAGTGGCGGCACTAGTAAAACATGCAGACAAACTGACTCTGGGACAGGACCTCATCATCTGTGCTCCTCATGCCCTTGAGAGTGTCTTAAGGCAGCCACCTGATTTCTGGCACATGAATGCCAGCAAGACACATTACCAGGCCTTGCTCTTGAATAATGATAGAGTCACCTTTGCCCCGGCTACAGGGCTAAACCCTGCCACCTTATTGCCAGATCCAGAAATCCAGCCCCTGGAGCATGATTGCTTACAGGTTCTAGCAGAGGAACAGGGATGGCTAAAGGACTTGAAAGATCAACCAATTCCTGATGCTGAGGTGACACACTATAAGGATGGGAGCAGTTTTTTGTAGAACGGGAAGAGAAAGGCAGAGGCAGTGGTGGTAGATGGACATCAGGTAATCTGGGCCCAGGCGTTGCCGGAGGGCACATCTGTTCAGCGAGCTGAATTGATTGCTTTAATCCAGGCAATAACACTGGAAAAGGGTAAAAAGATAAACATCTACACTGATAGTTGGTTCGCCTTACCAACAGCCCATGTACATGGGGCCATCTATCAGCAGAGATTTCTGCTAACATCAGCTGGTAGAGATAAAAAATAAAAATGAGATTCTGACTTTGCTCAATGCCTTGTTGCTGCTGGAAAAGGTAAGCATTATTCATTGTCTGGGACATCAGAAGGGGATTTCTGAGGCAGGAAAGGGGAATAACATGGCCGATCAGGAGGCTAAAGCAGCTGCTAGAGGAAACTGTCCTAGTGGTACTAACTGCTGAACTGCCCAGAGAAGAATGACTAAACTACTCAGAAAGTGACTTAAAGTTAATATGGTAAAACACAGGGGATATTTGACACCTATGTGGGGGCATGGATTGACTCTAAAGGTAAGATCATTCTACCAAAGGAAGACGCTGAGAGATTAATTACTCAGATGCGTAAGTGGACTCACTTGTGGGCAAAGAATTTAGCTGAAGTTGCCCACCCATCCCAGTACTGAATACTAAACCTCACCACCCTGACTGAGACAGTGACTAGGGCATGTGAACCTTGCCAGTAGGTAAACATAGGTAAGAGTTTCCAGAGCTGCTTCCAGGGAAGCAGCTGAGAGGAACTGTGGCAGCCTTTTTGGAGTATATGGCAAATTTGGAGTTAATGGCATCTGAACAGTGGAATCTGGCCTCTTGGCTTTGGCTATTTTCCAAAGTCCAGTTTCTTATAAACTGACCTTGGTGGTCCTACAGCAGACAGCTCTGACCCTGCGAAACTGTGTGCAACCATAGTAACCAGACAGCAGGTGCTGTGTAACCTTGAGTGAGCTCTCCTATGTTTTGACCATGTAAAGTTCCTACAGGAGAAACTGCTTGTACTTTTTGGCCTACTTAAGTGTTAACCTGACGTCCATTAAACTAACACTTGGATCAGCATGTAGACTCAATGTCCTTCTTTGTGTCACCCTGTCTCTCTCTCTCTTTCCCAGCCCTCTCTCAGGTGGTATTCAGGTGTCACTGCTGGCCAGTGACAAGGAACTAGACCTGGAATGCATTGGGAAGTGGATTTCACTGAAAGTAGACCATCTAGAGATGGCAATAAATATCTCCTGGTTTTTGTGTACACTTTCTCAGGATGGGTGGAAGCTTTTCCCACAAAGAAAGAAACCTCCCTGGTCATGGCCAAAAAGATTCTGGAAGACATTTTTCCTCGGTTTGGTATTCCAAAGGTAATTGGGTCAAACAATGGGCCAACCTTTGTTGTTCAGGTAAACCAGGAGGTGGTCAGGTTTCTGGGACTTGATTAGAAGTTACATTGTGCTTATAGACTTCAAAGTTCAGGACAGGTAGAGAGAATGAATAGAACTCTCAAAGAGACTCTCACTAAATTGACCATGAAGACTGATGGTGACTGGGCAGTGATCCTTCCCTTGGCCCTCTTTAGAGTCAGAAATACTCCCTCCATACTAGGCTTAACTCCCTTTGAATACTATATGCGGTTCCTGCTACCCTGACTCTTCTTGGGGACCCCATTGACATAACTAGTGGTAACTCTGACTTGTTGTCCAGGTGAAAAGGACTGCAACTTATTCAGAAAGAGATTTGGAGCAAGGTTGGTAGTGCATATGCGCCCCGGTCCTTGGAGGTGCCCCATTAGTTCCAGGTTGGAGAGATGGTGTACTTGTTATGACACCACAGCCAGAATTTGGAACCTCGTTGGAAGGTTCCTTATTGTGTCCTGCTCAACACCCCAACAGCCGTCAAAGTAGAGAGCATTGCAGCTTGGATCCATGGGTCATATGTCAAGCCTGCTCTTCATAAACCTTCTGACACCTGGAAAGTCCAAGCCTCCAGCAACCTGTTAAAACTGAAACTCATCAGGGACAATGAACTCTTTGACCAGTAAAGTGGACAGACAATGGTACCTCTGGGTGGTGCTGTTTTTACTCAATTGGAGTTTTGGTGATCCTCGCCAGGCTCACAAGGCCCTGGAAGCAATGTATGGTAAACCCTGTGATTGCAAGGGTGGTGTGATGAATGGCAGAGCCTTACTTATTGGTGAGATTTGGAGCCCCAACAAGGCCTATGCTCAAGTTGAGTTTGGCGATACATGGGCATATAGAGCCCTACAACCTTCAGGGAGTACCCCAAGTTTAGAATGGCATTGTGTAACCAAGCCTAAGATGATTCCTTATGTAAATGGGTGCCCCGTGCCTTGCCCTTGTGATACCTATCAACAGGTTGTGCATAGCAGTTGCTATAGGGTTGTGCAACAATGTACTGGAAAAGATAACATCACCTATTTCACTGCCATATTGAACCAAGTCAGGGAGGAGATGAGGATAGACGATTGTTTCCACAGTGTGCCAACAGGAGTCCATGGATCTTAATTACTCCAAGCCCCTTTTTCGGGGATGGTAGGAAAGCCTGTACGCTGAAGAAAGGTACCTCCCATTCACCTCTCAGATGGAGGAGGGGTGAAGGATCAGGCCAGACAAGAACAGGTTAAACAATGCATTGAAGAGTTAATAGAAAAAAGAATACTTGTCCCTCAATTACCACCCTCTGGTTCTTCCTGATAGTAGAGGAAACTTTATTTTAGACCCCCAGACTGTACATGTTATTACTGCCACTCATAGCCTCCTAAATGACACCAACCCTTCGCTTGCAAGTGACTTCTGGCTCCGCCTCTGACGAGGGCAGCCTGTTCCTCTGGAGCTCCCCCCCAACGCCACTTATTCCACTGCTGAGGGGTCCTGACACTCAGCACCCCCTATGAGAGTGCAGCCTCTCTTCAAGAAAAATGTTACCTGTTTGACAAAACCCTACAAAAATGATAGCTCAGGTCTACCTGTAGGGGATGCTATCTTTGCCATTTGTGATTCAGCAATTGACATCTCCACAGCTCTCTGCCCTGACAATAACACTGTTTTCTTATGCAGGAATAATAAAGCCTATACATTCTTGCCCACAGATTGGACTGGGACCTGTGTACAGGCAACTCCCTGATCTTAGCATCATTCCAGGGGATGAGCCAGTCCTAGTCACCACCTTTGACTTAATGGCTGGAAGAATGAAGAGAGCCATTCAGTTCATTCCTCTGTTAGTGGGAACTGGGCTGAGTGCTTCCATAGGCGCTGGGTCAACTGGCTTGGGTGTTTTATTATATAAATACAACAAACTGTCCCAACAGTTAATTAATGATGTACAATTGCTTTCGAGCACCATCAATGACCTCCAAGACCAGCTCAATTCCTTAGCAGAAGTAGTTCTCCAGACCCAAAGGGGATTAGACCTCCTTACGGTTGAAAAAGGAGGAATCTGCTTAGCCTCACAGGAGAAATGCCGTTTTTTACACTAATCAGGCATTGTTAAAGGAAAGATTAAAAAAAAGATCTTGAAAAAAGGAGATGAGAATTAATAGAATCTCCTTTTTGGAATGGGTTTAATGGTATGCTTCCCTATGTGCTTCTCTTACTGGGACCTTTTGCTACCCTTTTGCTCCTTGTCACAATAGTACCCTGTATTGTTAACCAATTAGTGGCCTTTGTCAGGGAATGTGTAAGGGTGGTTCAGGTCCTGATGCTCCAGAGGCAGTATCGATCTCTCTCTGAGATTGATCCACAATTTTAGGGTTAAAATTGGAGCACAAAGAAAAGGGGGATGAGAGCTCACCCGAGAATGAAAACAACTGTAAAAGAAAAACAGCTGTGACCATTCCCATTCTTGAATTAAAGCCAGAGGCACATAGGTCTCAAATGGCAGGATGAACTGCTCTGAGATAGCCTTGAATTGAAGCCAAAGGCAGGTAGCTCTTGAAGGGCAGGGTGAGTTGTTTTGAGAAAACTCACAAATGGCCAAAAACTGCAAACAACTAGGCATAAACTATCTTCATGCTATTCTTGCTGACCAATCAATGTATAGAGCAAAAGTGGCCAGATTTTTAAGTATAAAAACCCTGTGCTTTGCATGCTTGGGGCCATCTCCTGCCTTTTGAGGGGTGACCCTATCACGATTGAAATAAAAAAAAATGCTCTTGCTTTTGCATTGAGTTGTGGTCTGTGGAAATTCCCGAGAAGAGTGCGATCTTGAACTCCTGAGCTGTAAGACCCCAGGTCTTTTACAGGATAAATATAAAAGAAGGAAGTAGGTAAAATAACAGTAAATTTTTTAAAGAGTTTTAAGCAATCATACTGTGAATTATCTACATAAATCCCTATAATACATGTAAGTACATGCATGAATATAAACATGTAGCAACCTAAATGCTTTTAATA